>NC_069503.1:967180228-967447728 GCF_027579735.1 Bombina bombina
TACACACTGCCTTCCAGCCCATGGGGCCTATTTACTATGGTGCGAGCAGACATGATCCGATATAGCGGATCATGTCCCCCGCACATCAATAAATGCCGACAGCATACGCTATACGTATGCGATCGGGTTGATTTCTGTCCGCCGCCTCAGAGCAGGCGGACAGGTTATGGAGCAGAGATCTTTAGACCGCTGCTTGATAACTTCTGTTTCCGGCAAGCCTTCGGGCATCAAGCTCCATACGGAGCTTGATAAATATGCCCCCATATCCCCATATTGAACAATACCTGAGACCTCTCACACAAATCTCTGCAGCCAAATGCGGCTACCAGGCATATCTCAACTTGTGTTTGTAAACTTTTATATCTCAAGAACTATTATTTCCAACCAAATAATCCATCTGTATGTCAGATTTCATAAAAATTGGTGTTGTGATCTGTTGTATGTTTGGCTAATAGTTTTTAATGTTATGAAATTGGTAAAATACCTTTTTTCAACACTTTGTAACTCCTTAAAGGGCCACTAAACCCAAAATCTTTCTTTCATGATTAAGATAGAACGTACAAATTTAAACAACATTACAATTTACTTCTATTTTTTATTTTGCTTCATTTTTTAGATATCCGTATTAGAAGAAAAAGCAATGCACATGGGTGAGCCAATCACACGAGGCTTCTATGTGCAGCAAGTATCAGCAGCTACTGAGCATATCTAGATATGCTTTCCAGCAACGAATATCAAGAGAATAAAACAAATTAGACAATAGAAATAAATTAGAAAGATGTTTAAAATTGCATTCTCTTTCTAAATCATGAAAGAAAAAATGTGGGTTTCATGTCCCTTTAAATGCTCAGCCAGTTTACTGCAAATTTCCAGAATTTTCTTTCATAGCCATTGAGGCTATTGTTTAAAGGGATTGTGCATAAATGCATTTTTAATTTGAAATATGAGCATTTTTACAATACACTTTCATTTGCAAAAATATTTCTAGTAAAAGTTATTACTGGTTTCCTGTGGCATACACACATATCTCGTTATTACTGGTTTCCTGTGGCATACACACATATCCCGTGAGGGCCTTTGCCCCAGTATTCAGTATTGCTTCTGTGAAGATATCATTTGTGTCATACAAGCCATTAGTGACTCTCTAAGAAGGTGCTGTGTTTGTATACTGGTGCACAACGCCTCACAGGACTTTTACTAGAAGGATTTTTGCTAATGGAATAATATTGCAAACATTATTCTAATTCAATTTTGCACATTTAAATTTTGACCTTTCTATTCCTTTTAAGTTCACCAAACCATCAATGTCAAACTCTTCTTACAGGTGTTTGAATCTTTGGATTGTGTGGTCACCCTCATGACAGCAAATGCTGACAATTTGAAGCAAAGTTTTGGAAAATTATACTTTTCTTTATCTTTCAGCAATGAAAATAATTTGCCAAACCACAGCAAAAAATAAATGAAAAAACAAAATGCATGCTTGCCTGATAAATTTCTCCGGATATGGAGAGTCCACAATGTCATTTAATTACTAGTCGGAATATCACTCCTAGCCAACAGGAGGAGGCAAAGAGCACCACAGCAACACTGTTAAGTGTCACTCCCCTACCCATAATCCCCAGTCATTCGACCGAAGGGAAATGGAAAAAGAATGGAATGGAAAAAGAATAACACAAAGGTGTAGAGGTTTTTTGAGGTTTAGTTAAAAATAACTGTCTTAATAAAGGGTGGGGTCGTGGACTCTCCATATCCGGAAAGAAAGAAATTTATCATGCAAGCATAAATTTTGTTTTCTTTCCTAAGATATGGAGAGTCCACAACGTCATTCAATTACTAGTGGGAACCAATACCTAAGCTAGAGGACACAGAATGAACAGGGAGGGAGGCAGACCTAAAGAGCTTGAAGAACCTTTCTCCCAAAAGAGGCCTCAGCCGAGGCAAAAGTATCACATTTGGATAAAGTATGAAGAGAGGACTAAGTTGCAGTCTTGCAAAGTTGTTCCACAAAAGCTACATCTTTGAAAGCTCAAGAAGAGGAGACATCCCTAGTGGAATGAGCTGTAATTCTCTCAGGAGACTGCTGTCCAGCAGTCTCATAAGCAAAATGAATCAACCAAAGGGAAAGAGAAGTAGAAAGAAAGATAAGGTAAGGCGACTCACACTGCAAAGCCAAGAGTTCTGAAACTCTCTGAGCAGAAAAATTAGCAATAAGAAACAAAACTTTCCAAGATAGCAACTTAATATCTATGGAATGCATTGGCTCAAACGGAGCCCGCTGCAAAACTTTAAGAGCAAGATAAAGGCTCAAAGGAGGAGCAACAGGTTTAAACACAGGATTGACTCTGATCAGGGCCTGACAAAAAGAGTGAACATCTGGCAAATCAGTCAGACGCTTGTGTAACAAAATAGATAATGCAGAAATCTGACCTTTCAGAGAACTGACTGACAACCCTTTCTCCAGAACTTCCTGGAGAAAAGACAAAATTCTAGGAATCCTGACCCTACTCCAAGAGTAGCCCTTAGATTCACACCAATAAAGGTATTTACGCCATACCTTATGGTAAATTTTTTGAGTAACAGGCTTGCGAGCCTGGATCATGTACTCAATGACCGACTCACTTAGTTAGAACTTAGTGTTCAATCTCCAAGCAGTTAGCTTTAGAGAAATGAGATTTGAATGGAGGAATGGACCCTTAGTTAGAAGGTCCTTCCTCAGAGGCAACCTCCAAGGCGGCCGAGCAGACATCTTCACTACGTCTGCATACCAGATCCTGCTAGACCATGCAGGAGCTATTAGAATTACCAATGCTCTCTCTTGTTTGATACAAGCAATAACTCGTGGAAGGAGCGCAAACAGAGGAAACAGATATGCTAGACTGAAATCCCAAGGAACTGCCAGAGCATCTATCAGAGCGGCCTGAAGATCTCTTGACTTTGAACCGTACCTTGGAAGCTTGGTGTTCTACCGAGACGCCATCAGATCCAACTCCGGCACCCCCATTTGAGGGTTAACCTGGAGAACACCTCTGGATGGAGAGCCCACTCCCCGGTATGAAATGTATGTCTGCTCAGTAAATGTGCTTCCCAGTTGTCCACTCCAGGAATGTGGATAGCAGATAGACAACAATTGTGAGCTTCCGCCCACTGAATAATCCGTGCAACCTCCTTCATGGCTAAGGAACTCTGAGTTCCTCCATGGTGGTTGATGTAAGCCACTGAGGTGATGTTGTCCGACTGAAACCTGATATACCGGACTAAGAATAATTGAGGCCAAGCCATCAGAGCATTGTAAATCGCTCTCAACTCCAAGATGTTTATGAGGAGAGCAGACTCCTCCCGAGTCCATCGTCCCAGCGCCTTTAATGAGTCCCAGACTGTTCCGTTGTCAATCACCCAGGAAGGTCTCCGGAAGCATGTGCCCTGAGACAGATGGTCCTGAGAAAGCCACCACGGGAGAGAGTCTCTTGTCAACTGGTCTAGATCTATCCTCTGAGACAGATCCGAATGGTCTCTGTTCCATTGTCTGAGCATGCCTAATTGCAGAGCTCTCAGTTAGAATTGAGCAAAGGGAATGATGTCCATGAAAACGACCATCAGACCAATCACCTCCATACATTGATCCACTGATGAACAGTAGCCTGAAGAGAGGCAAGAGGAGAGAATTTTGGATTTTCTGACCTCCGTCAGAAAATTTTTCATAGATAGGGAATCTATTCTGGTCCCTAAGAAAACCACCCTTGTAGATGGAACAAGGGACTCTTTTCCAGATTCACTTTCCAACCATGGGAACATAGAAAATACAACAAGATCTCTGTATGAGAGTTTGCTTGTTGAAAAGATGGCGTCTGAACCAATATGTCGTACAGGTATGGCACCACTGCAATTCCCCAAGACCTGATCACTGCCAAGAGAGCCCCAGAACCTTTAAAAAAATTCTGGGAGCTGTGGCAAAGCCAAATGGAAGAGCCACAAACTGAAAGTGTTTGTCTTGAATGGTGAATCTCAGGAATTTGTGATGATCCCTGTGGATGGGAACATGAAGATACATGTCCTTCAGGTCTATGGTCATCATGAACTGACCCTCTTGGACCAAAGGAAGAATGGAACAAATGGTTTACATGTTAAAGGACGGTACCCTGAGAAACTTGTAGTGGCACTTTAGGTCTAAAATGGGTCAAAAAGTTCCCTCTTTTTTGGGAACCACAAATAGATTTGAATAGAATCCTAGACGCTGTTCCCTTACTGGAACTGGAACAATCACTCCCAGGGAGGAAGGGTCCTGAACGCAGTTTAAGAATGCCTCTCTTTTTACCTGGTCTGCAGATAATATTGAGAGGTGGAATCTGCCACTGGGAGGGAAAGTTTTGTATTCTATTTTGTAACCCTGAGATACTATTTCCACAGCCCAAAGATCTGGGGCATCTCGTCTCCATGCTTGACAAAACAGGGAAAGTCTGTCCCCCACTTGATCCGACCCCGGACCGGGGGCCGACCCTTCATGCTGACTTAGGGGGGTAGTTATCAACGTGTCAACTTTCCTGCCTTCGCCGGCCCAATACGCCCGCCTAAGCTCGCCTACCTTCGCCGCCGCGGACCTGAAAAAATACGCCTAAGTTATCAAAAAAAGCTGTCAAAAAGCCGCGGGGCGATGAGCAGCGGACTGTGAGAGTTATCACTCATCAGATCTCGCTGCTCTTCGGCTGTTTGACAGCTTTCTTGCTAGCCTGTCACTAAGCACTCACACTAAACTACACTGTTCTACCCCCTATACCGGCGCCCCCGGAGCCCCCCGCAACTAAATAAAGTTACTAACCCCTAAACCGCCGCTCCTAGACCCTGCCGCAAGTCTTATAAATGTATTAACCCCTAAACCGCCGCTCCCGGAGCCCACTGCAAGTCTTATAAATGTATTAACCCCTAAACCTCCGCTCCCGGACACCGCTGCCGCCTACATTATACCTAGTAACCCCTATCCTGCCCCCCCTATACCGTCGCCATCTATAATAAAGTTATTAACCCCTATCCTGCTGATCCTGCACCTAGCCGCAAATAAAAAAATAGTTTAACCCCTAAACCGCCGCTCCCTGAACCCGTCGCCACCTATAATAAATTTATTAACCCCTATCCTGCCCCCCCTACACCGTTGCCACCTATAATAAACTTATTAACCCCTATCCTGCCCCCCCTACACCGTCGCCACCTTGAATAAATTTATTAACCCCTATCCTGCCCCCCACTACACCGCCGCCACTGTAATAAAATTATTAACCCCTAAACCTAAGTCTAACACTAACCCTAACACCCCCCTAACTTAAATATTAATTAAATAAATCTAAATAATATTTCTATTATTAACTAAGTTAATCCTATTTAAAACTAAATACTTACCTATAAAATAAACCCTAATATAGCTACAATATAAATAATAATTATATTGTAGCTATCTTAGGATTTATTTTTATTTTACAGGTACCTTTCAATTTATTTTAACTAGGTACAATAGCTAATAAATAGTTATTAACTATTTAATAGCTTACCTAGCTAAAATAAAGAGAAATTTACCTGTAAAATAAAAACTAACCTAAGTTACAATTACACCTAACACTACACTATACTTTAATAAATTATTCCTATTTAAAACTAAATACTTACCTGTAAAATAAACCCTAATATAGCTACAATATAATTAATAATTACATTGTAGCTATCTTAGGATTTATATTTATTTTACAGGTAACTTTGTATTTATTTTAGCTAGTTAGAATAGTTATTAAATAGTTATTAACTATTTAATAACTACCTAGCTAAAAGAAATACAAAATTACCTGTAAAATAAATCCTAACCTAAGTTACAATTAAACCTAACACTACACTATCATTAAATAAATTAAATAAACTACCTACAAATAACTACAATTAAATACAATTACATAAACTAACTAAAGTACAAAAAATAAAAAAAGCTAAGTTACAAAAAATAAAAAAAAAATAAGTTACAAACATTTAAAAACATATTACAACAATTTTAAGCTACTTACACCTAATCTAAGCCCCCTAATAAAATAACAAACCCCCCCCAAAATAAAAAAAAATGCCCTAACCTATTCTACATTAAAAAAGTTCAAAGCTCTTTTACCTTACCAGCCCTTAAAAGGGCCTTTTGTGGGGGCATGCCCCAAAGAGTTCAGCTCTTTTGCCTGTAAAAGAAAAATACAACCCCCCCAACATTAAAACGCACCACCCACATACCCCTAATCTAACCCAAACCCCCCTTAAAATGTAATTGTAACTTAGGTTAGTTTTTATTTTACAGGTAAATATCTCTTTATTTTAGCTAGGTAAGCTATTAAATAGTTAATAACTATTTAATAGCTATTGTACCTAGTTAAAATAAATTGAAAGGTACCTGTAAAATAAAAATAAATCCTAAGATAGCTTCAATATAATTATTATTTATATTGTAGCTATATTAGGGTTTATTTTATAGGTAAGTATTTAGTTTTAAATAGGATTAACTTAGTTAATAATAGAAATATTATTTAGATTTATTTAAAAGTTTGAAAACCAGGTACGCTGGGCCGTAAAAGTGCCGAGCGTACCTGCTAGTTTTTTGATAACTAGCAAAAGTAGTGAGATTGTGCCGTACTTGTGTGCGGAACATCTGGAGTGACGTAAGAATCGATCTGTGTCGGACGGAGTCCGGCGGATCGAAGTTTACGTCACAAAATTCTACTTTTGCCGGTCTGTAGCCTTTGATAACTAAGGCGAATCAGCCTCGCCACAAATACGCTGCGGAATTCCAACATATTTGAGGTTGACGGCTTGATAACTACCCCCTTAGACTCAGCTTAGGGTTTCTTTGATTGTTTCCCCTTATTCCAAGACTGATTGGGCTTCCAAGAAGACTTAGGACTCTAGTTATCATTGTCTGTCGGACCTGATCCGACAGTGCAGTGCAACGCCGCCCCCTCCAGACTCGCGGATAATGGGCTGCCAGCAGGGGGGTATCAATCAACCCGATCGTACTCGATCGGGTTGATTTCCGGCGATGTGTGTCCGCCTGCTCAAAGCAGGCGGACAGGTTATGGAGCCGCGGTCTTTGTGATCGCTACTTCATAACTGCTGTTTCTAGTGAGCCTGCAGGCTCGCCAGAAACACGGGGCATCAAGCTCCATATGGAGCTTGATACATATGCCCCTTAGACTGCTCCTGCTTGGTAGAGGGAGAGGAAGACTTTTGACATTTGAAGTTACGAAAGGAACGAAAATTACTTTGACGTCCTTTGAGTCTGTTCTTTTCATCTTGCGGTAGAAAAGACCCTTTTCCACCCGTAATATCAGAAATTATTTCTGCCAGACCAGGCCCAAACAAGGTCTTCCCCTTGTAAGGAAGTACCAGAAGCTTGGACTTAGAGGTAACTTTAGCTGACCAAGATTTTAGCCACAATGCCCTGCAGGCTAGGACAGTGAAGCCAGACATCTTGGCTCCCAGTCTAATAACTTGCATGTAAGCATCAGATATAAAGGAATTGGCTAGTTTGAGAGCCTTAATCCTATCGTGTATCTCTTCCAACGGAGTCTCTACTAAAATTGATTCAGACAAGGCATTGCACCAATGAGATGCCGCACTTGCTACTGTGGCAATACAAACTGTAGGCTGCCATTAAAGACCTTGATGAACATACATCTTTTTCAAATAAGCTTCCAGCTTTTTGTCCATGGGATCCTTAAATGAGCAGCTATCCTCTATAGGGATTGTAGTTCTCTTAGCCAGAGTAGAAATAGCCCCTTCTACTTTAGGCACCGTGCGCCAAGCATCTTTAATGGAGTCAGCAACAGGAAACATCTTTTTAAATACGGGAGATGGGAAGAAAGGAATCCCTGGCTTCTCCCATTCCTGTAAAATAATCTCCGTCACATGGTCTGGGACAGGAAAAACTTCCACAGAGAAAGGAAAATCATAGTATTTATTAAGTTTACTAGACTTCTTAGGGTTGACAATGACAGAAGCATCAGAGTCGTCCAAAGTAGCCAATACCGCCTTTAACAGTACACAAAGGTGTTCAAGCTTAAATCTGAAGTTTACTTCTTCAATATCAGAAAAAGGAATAATACTGTCCGAATCTAAAATTTCACCCTCAGAGGCTACCGTCGTATCCTCCTCATCAGACTTATGAATGAGGGATATCTGCATAGCAGTAGGTAGCACAGAAACCTTACTATCTGAATGTCTAATTTTCCTCTTGCGTTTTCCCAGCATAGAAAAAGCAGATAATGCCACAGATACTGCAGAAGATACCTGTGCAGCAAAATCTGCAGGCAAATAAACTCCTCCAGGAGGCTGAGAGGAACTGCAGGGCACTGTATGTGACGCCATAGCGGCTTGGGACGTTTGAGGAGAAAGCTGTGGCATTGCCTGAACAGCATCATCCTGAGAGACATTGGGCTCAGAGGGCAACAATTTATCTTTACATTGAAGTGTTCTAGCTAAGCATGCAGCACATAATTGCATAGGCAAAACAATTTGTGCCTCTAGGCATAACAAGCATTTGTCAAAAACATGTCCATGTGCATAATACAAAATAAAAAATTCCCCAAATTGTAGATATTTTTTAAATTCACTGTCACTTTAAGAATTTGTAATACCACAATTTGGCTGCCAGAAGTCTCTAAAACGATCGTATAGTAGATTGACACTGAAGAGACTGAAATTCAATGACGCCGCTCCATTCCATGAATATCCGACAGCAGAGAGAAATCAAATGACCAGCAGAGAGAGGAAACTATGCAGCAAGTAAAAGGCGCACGTTTCCCTCTGCCTACAACATAAGATGCAAGTAGCTGCAGCTGGTTTTAAACTCAAGCTGTTTGTCAGTTAGCCTGTTCTAGCTAAGCAAGCAAAGAAAACCAACTGCCAAATTTTAAGTTTATACATAAATCCCTGTATAAAACCTAAGACACACACATACTCATAAAGTATTTCAACAAAATTAGCCCAAAGAGGAAAAATGTCCCAATAAAAGGAAAATTAACCCCTAGGGGTCAATTTACTATTGCAATTTACTATTAGCGTATCATGTCCGCCACACATCGATAAATTCCGACAGCATTTATCATTGCACCAGCAGTTCTTGTGAACTGCTAGTGAAATACCACCCCCTCCAGATTCGCAACCAATCGGCCGGTAGCAGGGGGTGTCAATCAACACGATTGTATTCGATCTCAGAGGGGGGGGTGAGTTAAGGAGCAGCTGTCTTAGGACTGTTGCTTCTTAACTTCCGCTTCAGGCGGAACTGAAGCGGAATCGGTAGGAAGCAGCATCTGCTGCTTCATAAATCAACCCCCTAGTCTCAACATACATAATGTGCCTGCCCACTGCCAAAGAAAATCCTGTATAAAGAATTTTAAAAATGTCCTCATCTACTGCATATGACATATAGTGATGTTGCGAACTTAAAATTTTCCGTTCGCGAACAGCGAACACGAACGTCCGCAAAAGTTCGCAAACGGGTGAACCGCCATTGACTTCAATAGGCAGGCAAATTTTAAAACCCACAGGGACTCTTTCTGGCCACAATAGTGATGGAAAAGTTGTTTCAAGAGTACTAACACCTGGACTGTGGCATGCCGGAGGGGAATCCATGGCAAAACTCCCACGGAAAATTACATAGTTGATGCAGAGTCTGGTTTTAAACCATAAAGGGCATAAATCACCTAACATTCCTAAATAGTTTGGAATAACGTGCTTTAAAACATCAGGTATGATTTTGTATCCATCAGGTAGTGTAAGGGTTACGCCAGCTTCACAGTGACAGACCAAACTCCCCGTTTAACGCACTGCAAACAACCGCAAACAGTCCATTTGCACAACTGCAAACTCCCCATTTGCACAAGGTTGGATACCAAGCTAGCCATGTCCCATTCCTTGTCCTCACTGATGTCATTGAAGGTCTCTTCCTCCACCCAGCCACGTACAACACCAAGGGTCCCCGAAAGGTGACAACAAGCCCCCTGGGATGCCTGCTGTGTTTGGTCTTCCACCTCCTCAAAGCCACCTTCCTCCTCTGACTCCTCTTCTTCAGACTCCTCTCTCTGCGTTGCCTCTCTCTGCGTTATTATAAGGTGTCTTAAGTAGTACTATTCCTATCAGTTTAATCCCTGTTCCGTCCCCTATCAGGGGACGTGTATATGGCATGGATTTTAGGAACCCGGGAGATGGAAAAAGTTGCTTGGTCGGTCCTCCTACTTCAAATTTGGGGCACTGCGCGTGCAATCTAATGTGCCACCAGATAGGAGTGGTGTGTTAAGTAGTACTATTCCTTTCAGTTTAATCCCTGTTATGTGCCTTTTTTATTGGTTTGGTTTTTGAAGCCACAGTGCTGCACCAGAGGCCAGAAAAATTAGGCATGTACACATGCCTGAAAAATTAGGTATTGTTGCAGCCGCTGCTGTAGCAGCGGCCAGAAAAATTGATGTTTGTTTCCCAGGCAGAATGTGCCCTAAAATATTGCGGCTTGAAACCTAGTTGGTGGCGGATAAGTCATGCAAGTCATCCGGCATTCAAAGATAAAATACAGCACTGTGTGAACCATTTTTAGCCCAAGGCAGCTCATCTCATCAGGCCTTTTTTACTCGAATGTATCGCCCAATGTCAGTCCCTTCGGGATCCATCCCTCATTCATCTTAATAAAGGTGAGGTAAAGGTGACTTTTTTGACCTAGGCGACTTCTCTTCTCAGTGACAATACCTCCTGCTGCACTGAAGGTCCTTTCTGACAGGACACTTGAAGCGGGGCAGGCCAGAAGTTCTATCGCATATTGGGATAGCTCAGGCCACAGGTCAAGCCTGCACACCCAGTAGTCAAGGGGTTCATTGCTCCTCAGAGTGTCGAGATCTGCAGTTAAGGCGAGGTAGTCTGCTACCTGTCGGTCGAGTCGTTCTCTGAGGGTGGACCCCGAAGGGCTGTGGTGATGCATAGGAGTTAAAAAGCTCCGCATGTCCTCCATCAACAACACGTCTGTAAAGCGTCCTTTCCTTGCTGGCATGGTCGTGGGAGTCGTAGGATTACTTTGATCAAGCTCCATTCGGAGCTTGATACATATGCCCCATTGTATATAATTAGTTTTGTGTTTACAATACATCAAAATAATTTTATTGCTTTGGAATAAATATGTTCATCTCTACAAGACAGAAAGTTGGTATTCATTGTTTAGATTTACTGTACAGTAAATATCTGACATTTTTATTTATATATATTTATTTATTTTTTAAATTTTTTGCACTTTGTATGTTTTTAAGCACTTTACTAAATTAGTACATAGTACTAATAACATTTCAGAGCAAGCATTTTTACAGAGAAAATTGTATAATGCATTAACCCCTTAATGTTTTAAGTGGGTCGTCATCTGAGTGGGGGCATTTTTTAAGCCAATTGTGCAACCCTTGCATGTGAGATTCTGTAGCAAATCTCACAAGCATTAGGCAGTTTTAACCTTGAAACCAGTGTCTTGCATGGGATGTGATTACAATAGGGTTCACAAATAAAAATCGCAATTTAAAATCATATAAAACTATTAAATAAAGTACTAACATTAAAAAAAAACAGCAAAAGGAAATTGAATTTAAATTTGTAACAAAAAAGTTCTGGAAAAATAGTATGTTATGAAAAATTAAATTTAGTATTGAAATTTGCAGTAAAAAATGTAATACATAGGGGTCATTTACATACACGCCCCTGTCCGCCGCAGCTCGCCTCTGGAATCGCACACATCCAATCAGGCACGGGCAGAAACTGTCAATCTCCCTGGTCATACGAGACTGGGGAGATTGAAATTCGCCACCTAAGAGGTGGTGAAAGGTTAGGGAAGCAGCGGTCTGATGACAGCTGCTTGTTAAATACGGACTACAGATTCTCTTGTGATAACCTGCAGTCGTAGGCAAGCGAAACCTGCAGAAGAGGTTGATAAATCAGCCACATAATGTAGAAATAGTATTAAAACTACACTACACATACAAAAAAAGCACAGTGAAATTCATACTTATAATGTAAAAAGCATATTGTTTTCCTTATTGTAAAATTAGTTTTATCACCTCTGCTATTGACTGGATAGTTCTCTGCAAACTGAAAGGTGGTGAGATTGTGTCAAAATGTGCAAAATATGAATTACTGTAATAGAGAAGCACATGGAAAATGATAGAGGTAATTCTAAGATAATATACACTGATAACAGGATAATCTGAGTTTTATTGGCTGCAGTATTTAATATTTAAAGTGCGCCTCTTGCTCCCTGCTAATTTTGCTCTCCCCAGCAGAATTTACTTATACAGAGTGCTCCATTATTCATACTGACCCAGATAGTTGTGCGGTAAAGTCGTAGCATACACACAGCATAAGCTGCACCTGCACAATAACAAGGTTCTGACTTGGCGTGCTCGTGCACGTTTTCCCCATAGAGATCAATGGAGAAAAAATGTAGGAAAAAATCAAACACCTGCGATTGCGAAATCACTACAGCATTTTCTCTTTCCTCATTGAAGTCTATGGAGAAAAGAAAGTTTTGTAAAAACCTAACACCCTAACATAAACCTCTATTCTAGTAACCCCTAAACCGCCGTCCCCCCACATCACCAACACCAAATAAAGCTATTAACCCCTAAACCACCATCCCCCCACATCACCAACACTAAATAAACATATTAACCTCTAAACCGGCGTCCCCCCACATCGCCAACACTAAATAAATCTATTAACCCCTAAACCGCCGGCCCCCATCGCCAACACTAAATAAATCTATTAACCCCTAAACCGCCACACACCCCACATCGCCTTCACTAAATAAACCTATTAACCCCTAAACCGCCCCCCCCCCACATCGTGACTCCCTAAATAAACCTTATAAATCCTAATCCGCCGTCCCCCCACATCACTACAAACTTAATTAAACTATTAACCCCTAAACCTAACACCCCATAACTTTACATTAAAGTTACAATATAACTACCTTAAAATAAATAAAAACTTACCTGTGAAATAAAAAAAATAAGCTTAAACTATAACAAAACCTAGCATTACTATTTAAAAAAAATATATATACCAAAAATAAAAAGCCTAAATTAAAATAATGTAAAACTCCTAACACTACAGAAAAAAACAACCTAACATTACAAAAAATAACAAACTCTAAAATTACACAAAGTAACAAAATCTAACATTACAGAAAAAAACAAATGAAATTATCCAAAATAAAAAAAGCCCTAATCTAGAAAAAAAAACACCCCTCCAAAAAAACACTAACCCCAAAATAGGTACTCACCATTCCTGAAGACCGGCATCGAACGTCTTCTTCCAAATTTTCAGCCAATAGGAAAGCAAGGTACCCCAATATAAAAGGGGTACCTTGCATTGAATCTTCAGTGTGCGACGGACAATCACATGACGATCACCTAGCCACCACCAATCCGACTCCATTCCGTGCCACCGGATGAAGATTGAAGATGGTCTCGAACTGGATGAAGATGGAGATGCCTGGAAGAAGACCTTCGCCACCGTTTTTTTTTTTTTGAGGGGGGGTTGGGTGGGTTGGGGGTTATACTGTTAGGGGGGGACTTTGTATTTTTTTGAGTAAAAGAGCTGATTCCTTTAGGGCAATGCCCTGCAAAAGGCCCTTTTAAGGGCTATTGGTAGTTTATTGTTAGATCAGGGGGTGTTTTTATTTTGGGGTGGCTTTTTTAAACGGGGTATTAGATTAGGATTAACTTTTTTATTTTGGATAATTTCATTAGTTTTTTTTCTGTAATGTTAGATTTTGTTATTTTGTTTCATGTTAGTTTATTTTTTGTAATGTTAGTTTTTTTTTTCATAGCGATAAAATTTTAAAATTTTGTAATTTAGGTTTTTAAATTTTGGTATCTTTTATTTTTTTTAAATGTAATGTTAGGTTTATTTATAGTTTAAGCTTATTTTTTTTTATTTCACAGGTAAGTTTTTATTTATTTTAAGGTAGTTATATTGTAACTTTAATTTAAAGTTAGGGGGTGTTAGGTTTAGGGGTTTTCAGCCAATAGGAACGCAAGGTACCCCAATATAAAAAGGGTACCATGCATTGAATCTTCAGTGTGCGGTGGACGATCACATGAAGAGGACCCTCTACGTCGGATGACCTAGCTGCCGCCAATTCGACTCCGCTCCGCGCAACCGGGATGAATATTAAAGATGGTCCCACACTGGATGAAGATGGAGCCGCCTGGAAGAAGACCTTCACCGCCGGACTTCAGGAATGGTGAGTACCTATTTTGGGATTAGTGTTATTTTTTTTATTTTTTTTTGGGGGGGGAAGGGTTTAAGATTAGGGCTTTTTTTATTTTCATAGGCACCAAAAGAGCTGATTGCCCATACAAATACCCTTTAGGGACAATGGGTAGATTAGTTGGGGTTTTTTTAAATTATTTTATTTTTTATTTTGTGGGTTGGGTACGTTGGGGGTTATACTGTTAGGGGGGAGTTTGTATTTTTTTGAGTAAAAGAGCTGATTCCTTTAGGGCAATGCCCTGCAAAAGGCCCTTTTAAGGGCAATTTGTAGTTTATTGTTAGATTAGGGGGGGGTTTTATTTTGGGGTGGATTTTTTAAATGGGGTATTAGATTAGGATTAACTTTTTTATTTTGGATAATTTCGTTAGTTTTTCTCTGTAATGTTAGATTTTGTTATTTTTTTTATTTTAGTTTGTTATTTTTTGTAATGTTAGGGGGGGTTTCATAGTGTTAGGATTTTTAAATTTTGTAATTTAGGTTTTTTATTTTTGGTATCTTTTATTTTTTTTTAAATAGTAATGTTAGGTTTATTTATAGTTAAGCTTTTTTTTGTTTCACAGGTAAGTTTTTTGTTTCACAGGTAAGTTTTTATTTATTTTTTTATTTTAAGGTAGTTATATTGTAACTTTAATTTAAAGTTAGGGGGTGTTTGGTTTAGGGGTTTATAGTTTAATTTATTTTGTTGCGATGTGGGGGGATGGCAGTTTAGGGGTTAATAGGTTTATTTTAGTATTTGCAATGTGGGAGTGGCGGTTTAGAGGTTAATAAGTTGATTAGGTGTTAGCGATGTGGGGGATGGTGGATTAGGGGTTAATACTTCAATTGAGGTAGTCGCTGTAAGGGTGATCAGCGGTTTAGGGGTTAATAGGTTTATTTTTAGTATTTGTGATGCTGGGGGTGGCAGTTTAGGGGTTAAAAAGTAGTTTATGTTAGTGTACTTTGAAATATATTTTTTATGAGTTTTGTGAAACATTTTTGTTTTGCAAAATCCTTAACTACAGGTCTTTGATTGCGGAATGGACGGCGGTTTAGGGGTTAATAGGTTGATTAAGTGTTAGCGATGTGGGGGGATGGCGGATTTGGGGTTAATACTTTAATTTAGGTAGTCGTGATATGGGTGGGCGGCGGTTTAGGGGTTAATAGCTTTAATTTAAACTTTTTCATGATAAATCCTGTCAGGCTGTGATTGAAGGGTTTTTGCTTACTTCTTATGACCTCAGTTCTTATGAGGTAAATCAGGACATAAGCTCCTCCTTTCTGCTGCTTGAAGTAAATAAACCAATGCTTCTGTGTAGCTTGTTGATTGAAACACAAGTAGGAAAAGCAATAAGGTGATATTATTTAATAAATAAAATATTAAGGGCCAGATTACAAGTGGCGTAGTAACAGTTGCGCACAAGCGATATCAGGTTTGTCTCGGATGTTTGCATGCATCGGAAGTAGCATGACCTCAGAGCTCTGGATAACTGTTACACTCAAATACAAAGTGTCACAAAACATATAAAAAATACATGTTAAGGTACAGTTACACTCATAATAACACCATCTTATAAAAAATATTTTTTAAAAATTGCAATAAAGAGTTATAAGGGCTTAAAGGTGTTGATATGAGGTCTCAGATATTAGATAAAAAGGCTGCAAAGTTCTTTAATATAGCGATACATACATATACATGTCTAAATATGTATATGTATGTATGTATATATATATGTGTGTGTACATATGTATTTATATATTTATATGTGTATATGTATATATGTATGTATATATATATATGTGTGTGTGTGTGTGTACATATGTATTTATATATTTATATGTGTATATGTATATATGTATGTATATATATATATGCGTGTGTGTGTGTACATATGTATTTATATATTTATATGTGTATATGTATATTTGTATGCTGTAATATATATATATATATATATATATACACTATATATATATATATATATATATATATATATATATATATATATATATATATATATATATATATATGAATATATATTTATGAATAAATAGAACATATTCTGCTATGGGAAGAACATTGGAATGTGAAATATTAATATTTCTTTCATGTAATTAGCAAGAGTCCATGAGCTAGTGACGTATGGGATATACATTCCTACCAGGAGGGGCAAAGTTTCCCAAACCTTAAAATGCCTATAAATACACCCCTCACCACACCCACAATTCAGTTTTACAAACTTTGCCTCCGATGGAGGTGGTGAAGTAAGTTTGTGCTAGATTCTACGTTGATATGCGCTCCGCAGCAAGTTGGAGCCCGGTTTTCCTCTCAGCGTGCAGTGAATGTCAGAGGGATGTGAGGAGAGTATTGCCTATTTGAATGCAGTGATCTCCTTCTACGGGGTCTATTTCATAGGTTCTCTGTTATCGGTCGTAGAGATTCATCTCTTACCTCCCTTTTCAGATCGACGATATACTCTTATATATACCATTACCTCTGCTGATTCTCGTTTCAGTACTGGTTTGGCTTTCTACAAACATGTAGATGAGTGTCCTGGGGTGAGTAAATCTTATTTTCTGTGACACTCTAAGCTATGGTTGGGCACTTTGTTTATAAAGTTCTAAATATATGTATTCAAACATTTATTTGCCTTGACTCAGAATGTTCAACTTTCCTTATTTTTCAGACAGTCAGTTTCATATTTGGGATAATGCATTTGAATTAATCATTTTTTCTTACCTTCAAAAATTTGACTCTTTTTTTCCCTGTGGGCTGTTAGGCTCGCGGGGGATGAAAATGCTTCATTTTATTGCGTCATTCTTGGCGCGGACTTTTTTGGCGCAAAAATTCTTTTCCGTTTCCGGCGTCATACGTGTCGCCGGAAGTTGCGTCATTTTTTGACGTTATTTTGCGCCAAAAATGTCGGCGTTCCGGATGTGGCGTCATTTTTGGCGCCAAAAGCATTTAGGCGCCAAATAATGTGGGCGTCTTATTTGGCACTAAAAAATAAGGGCGTCGCTTTTGTCTCCACATTATTTAAGTCTTATTTTTTCATTGCTTCTGGTTGCTAGAAGCTTGTTCTTTGGCATTTTTTCCCATTCCTGAAACTGTCATTTAAGGAATTTGATCAATTTTGCTTTATATGTTGTTTTTTCTCTTACATATTGCAAGATGTCTCACGTTGCATCTGAGTCAGTAGATACTACAGGAAAATCGCTGTCTAGTGCTGGAGCTACCAAGCTAAGTGTATCTGCTATAATTTTTGGTATCTGTTTCTCCAGCTGTTGTTTGTATTGCATGTCATGACAAACTTATTAATGCAGATAAAATTTCCTTTAGTACTGTTACATTACCTGTTGCTGTTCCGTCAACATCTAATTTTCAGAGTGTTCCTGATAAACATAAGAGATTTTATTTTTTAAATCCATTAAGAAGGCTATGTCTGTTATTTCTCCTTCTAGTTTACATAAAAATCTTTTAAAACTTCTCTTTTTTCAGATGAATTTTTAAATGAACATCATCATTCTGATACTGATAATGGTTCTTCTGGTTCAGAGGTTTCTGTCTCAGAGGTTGATGCTGATAAATTTTTGTATTTGTTCAAGATGGAATTTATTCGTTCTTTATTTAAAGAAGTATTAATTGCATTAGAAATAGAGGATTCTGGTCCTCTTGATACTAAATCTAAACGTTTAAATAAGGTTTTTAAATCTCCTGTAGTTATTCCAGAAGTGTTTAATCTCCCTGATGCTATTTCTGAAGTAATTTCCAGGGAATGGAATAATTTGGGTAATTTTTTTACTCCTTCTAAACGTTTAAGCAATTATATCCTGTGCCATCTGACAGATTAGAGTTTTTTGGGACAAAATCCCTAAGGTTATGGGGCTGTCTCTACTCCTGCTAAATGTGCTACTATTCCTACGGCAGATAGTACTTCATTTAAGGATCCTTTAGATAGGAAAATTGAATCCTTTCTAAGAAAATCTTACTTATGTTCAGGTAATCTTCCTAGACCTGCTATATTTTTAGCGGATGTTGCTGCAGCTTCAACTTTTTGGTTAGAAGCTTTAGCGCAACAAGTAAGAGATCATAATTTTATAGCATTATTAT
Source organism: Bombina bombina (assembly GCF_027579735.1). Lineage (NCBI taxonomy): Eukaryota > Metazoa > Chordata > Amphibia > Anura > Bombinatoridae > Bombina > Bombina bombina. Next base: position 967,198,624 of record NC_069503.1, read on the forward strand.
TATTCTATAACATGCTAATAATTTTATTGGTGATACCATCTTTTGATATCATTAGAGTTGATGTCAGGTATATGTCTCTAGCTATTTTAGTTAGAAAAGCTTTATGGATTAAACTTGGAATGCTGATATGTCTTCTAAGTCAACTTTGCTTTCCCTTTCTTTCCAGGGTAATAAATTATTATCTCAACTGTTTCTGGAAGGAAGGGAACTTTTTTACCAAAGGATAAAAAATCTAAGGTAAATTTAGGTCTAATAATCATTTTCGTTCCTTTCCTCACAATAAGGAACAAAAGCCTGATCCTTCATCCTCAGGAGCGGTATCAGTTTGGAAACTATTTCCAGTTTGGAATATATCCAAGCCTTATAGAAAACCTATAGCCAGCTCCTAAGTACCCATGAAGGTGCGGACCTTATTCCAGTTCAGCTGGTATGGGGCAGATTACGTTTTCTTCACAGAAATTTGGATCAATTCCGTTCTCAATCTCTGGTTTCAGAACATTGTTTCAGAAAGGTACAGAATTGGCTTCAGTTAAGGCCTCCTGCTAAGAGATTTTTTTCTTTCCCGTGTCCCAGTTAACACAGCAAAGGCTCAGCATTTCTGAAATGTGTTTCAGATCTAGAGTTGGCTGGAGTAATTATGCCAGTTCCAGTTCTGGAACAGGGGCTGGGGTTTTATTTTGTCTCTTCATTGTACCAAAGAAGGTCAATTCCTTCAGACCAGTTCCGGATCTATCAATATTGAATCGTTATGTAAGGATACCAACATTCAAGATGGTTACTGTAGGACTATCCTGCCTTTTGTTTAGCAAGGGCATTATATGTCTACAATAGATTTACAGGATGTGTATCTGCATATTCCGATTCATCCAGATCACTTTTAGTGTCTGAGATTCTCTTTTTAGACAAGCATTACCAGTTTTGTGGCTCTACCGTTTGGCCTAGCCTCAGTTCCAAGAATTTTTTTCAAAGGTTCTCGGTGCCCTTCTTTCTGTAATCAGAGAACAGGGTTTTGGTATTTCCTTATTGGACGATATCTGGGTACTTGCTCAGTCTTCTCATTTTCGAAGAATCTCATACGAATCGACTTGTGTTGTTTCTTCAAGTTCATGGTTGGAGGATCAATTTACCAATCAGTTCATTGATTCCTCAGACAAGGGTAACCTTTTTAGGTTTCTAGATAGATTCAGTGTCTATGACTCTGTCCTTGTCAGACAAGAGAAGTTTAACATTGATATCAGCTTGTCAAAACCTTCAGTCACAATCATTCCCTTTGGTAGCCTTATGCATGGAAATTTTAGGTCTTAGGACTGCCGCATCAGATGCGATCTCCTTTGCTCGTTTTCACATGCGACCTCTTCAGCTCTGTATGCTGAACCAATGGTGCAGGGATTACTCAAAGATATCTCAATTAACATCTTTAAACCGATTATACGACACTCTCTGACATGGTGGACAGATCACCATCGTTTAGTTCAGGGGGCTTCTTTGTTCTTCCGACCTGGACTATAATCTCAACAGATGCAAGTCTTACAGGTTGGGGAGCTGTGTGGGGGTATCTGACGGCACAAGGGGTTTGGGAATCTCAGGAGGTGAGATTTCCGATCAATATTTTGGAACTCCGTGCAATTTTCAGAGCTCTTCAGTCTTGGCCTCTTCTGAAGAGAGAGTTGTTCATTTGTTTTCAGATAGACAATGTCACAACTGTGGCATACATCAATCATCAAGGAGGGACTCACAGTCCTCTGGCTATGAAAGAAGTATCTCGAATTTTGGTTTGGGCGGAATCCAGCTCCTGTCTAATCTCTGCGGTTCATATCCCAGGTATGGACAATTGGAAAGCGGATTATCTCAGTTGCCAAACGTTGCACCTGGGCGAATGGTCTTCACCCAGAGGTATTTCCTCAGATTGTTCAAATGTGGCAACTCCCAGAAATAGATCTGATGGCTTCTCATCTAAACAAGAAACTTCCCTGGTATCTGTCCGGATCCCGGGATCCTCGGGCGGAGGCAGTGGATGCATTATCTCTTCCTTACAAGTGTCATCCTGCCTATATCTTTCTGCCTCTAGTTCTTCTTCCAAGGGTATTCTCCAATATTCTAAAGGAATGCTCGTTTGTCCTGCTGGTAGCTCCAGCATGGCCTCACAGGTTTTGGTATGCGGATCTTGTCCGGATGGCCTCTTGCCAGCTGTGGACTCTTCCGTTAAGACCAGTCTTTCTGTCTCAAGGTTCTTTTTTCCATCAGGATCTCAAAACCTTAATTTTAAGGTGTGGAGTTTGAACGCTTGATTCTTGGTCAAAGAGGTTTCTCTGACTCTGTGATTGATACTATGTGACAGGCTCGTAAATCTGTATCTAGAGAGATATATTATAGAGTCTGGAAGACATATTTCTTCAGGATGGTTTAGGTAAAGGTTTGTCCGCAAGTTTCTTGAAAGACAAATCTCTGCTCTTTCTGTTCTTTTTCACAGAAGGATTGCTAATCTTCCTGATATTCATTGTTTTGTACAACCTTTTGTTCATATAAAACTTGTCATTAAGTCAATTTCTCCTCCTTGGAGTTTGAATTTGGTTCTGGGGGCTCTTCAAGCTCCTCCTTTTGAACCCATGCATTCTTTGGTCGTTATATTACTTTCTTGGAAAGTTTTGTTTCTTTTGGCCATCTCTTCTGCCAGAAGAGTCTCTGAATTATCTACTCTTTTTTGTGAGTCTCCTTTTCTGATTTTGCATCAGGATAAGGCGGTGCTGCGAACTTCTTTTGAATTTTTTACCTAAGGTTGTGAATTCTAACAACATTAGTAGAGAAATTGTGGTTCCTTCATTATGTCCTAATCCTATGAATTCTAAGGAGAAATCATTGCATTCTTTGGATGCTGTTAGAGCTTTGTAATATTATGTTGAAGCTACTAAGTCTTTCCGAAAGACTTCTAGTCTATTTGTCATCTTTTCCGGTTCTAGAAAAGACCAGAAAGCTTCTGCCATTTCTTTGGCATCTTGGTTGAAATCTTTATTTCATCATGCCTATGTTGAGTCGGGTAACACTCCGCCTCAAAGGATTACAGCTCATTCTACTAGGTCAGTTTCTACTTCCTGGGCGTTTAAGAATGAAGCTTCGGTTGATCAGATTTGCAAAACAGCAACTTGGTCCTCTTTGCATACTTTTACTAAATTCTACCATTTTGATGTGTTTTCTTCTTCTGAAGCAGTTTTTGGTAGAAACGTACTTCAGGCAGTGGTTTCAGTTTGAATCTTCTGCTTATGTTTTTTCATTAAAATTTTATTCTGGGTGTGGATTATTTTCAGCAGGAATTGGCTGTCTTTATTTTATCCCTCCCTCTCTAGTGACTCTTGTGTGGAAAGATCCACATCTTGGGTAATCATTATCCCATACGTCACTAGCTCATGGACTCTTGCTAATTACATGAAAGAAAACATAATTTATGTAAGAACTTACATGATAAATTCATTTCTTTCATATTAGCAAGAGTCCATGAGGCCCGCCCTTTTTTGTGGTGGTTTTGATTTTTTTGTATAAAGCACAATTATTCCAATTCCTTATTTTATATGCTTTCGCACTTTTTTCTTATCACCCCACTTCTTGGCTATTCGTTAAACTGAATTGTGGGTGTGGTGAGGGGTGTATTTATAGGCATTTTAAGGTTTGGGAAACTTTGCCCCTCCTGGTAGGAATGTATATCCCATACGTCACTAGCTCATGGACTCTTGCTAATATGAAAGAAATGAATTTATCAGGTAAGTTCTTACATAAATTATGTTTTTCATGTTGGGTTAGCACACTTGAGAAAATACAATCGGGTTTAAACGTGAGGGGAATTTATTTTCCCACTGTTTTTGCTCCTTTGACTTCCATGGGGGAATACATTCAGGTGAAATTCAAAGTTCGACTTTTTGCACGCATTAGGTTAGCATGCAAGCAAAAACTCTTTACTTTCAATTTGTAATATGAGTGCTACCCGACCTGCGCAAAAGGTTTACTTCTAGCGGAGTTAGCTCGCAAACAGGAGCAATAAATAGCACTCCACTCGTAATCTAGCCCTAACTATAAAAACACACTTCCATAAAAGACCTTAGCAATAATGAGTTATTTAGAGTGCAAAGGTTTATCATGAAACACATGCGTAAGTGTCCCCAATATGGATGTTATAGGTGTAATTAGTCACAAAAACAAAACTAGGTGATGACACTAGTAAAGGCGTTTATAGCATCAACTCCTTACATACTTGGAAGAGATAAGCAGGCTTCTTCATCAGATGATAAGTTTTAAACATAGGGCAGGATGCCTGCTTTGTCCAAAACTATAAATGGATTAGGTTATCATGTGATAGAATGTGTATACTGCTAGTATAAGAACAATAATATAAAGCTTAAATCCCTACACATGTTTTATTGCAAGCTTGATATTAGGTCGCTAGATCTGTTACAGGTTGCTAATAAAATCGCAATGAGAGCTTTAGACAATAATACTTAACCCAGTGAATTTGCAAATATTAGACACAGAGCATATGTGAATATATAATAAACAAGTTTTATATTATTATGGTGGATAACATTATTACACAGACTTAAACACATTTTATTAGTATACAAACTAAAAAAAGGAAGAGAAGTTAAATAACTTGGTATATTCTGTCTTAAATAATAATAATAAGGGGGGCGGAGCCAGCAGCGAGCAGAAGAGGTTGCAGATCTTTAGAGCTCCTACATAACTTCAACTAAATATGATTTAAAACCAGATTTTTGACACACCGAGCACCAATATCATAGTGGGACTATCTATACAACTCCCATCTGCTGCTTGGAAGTCGCTAAATTTTGTTATTCTGCCACTTCTTGTGGGTTATGCTTGGAAATCCTACTCTGGATCTATAGTGACGACGGCCATTTTCCCGCACCCGCAGACACGCAGTTACTATGGCTGATACCCACTGGATATTTGTTGAGATCACTAAACTCCTGACCCACCATCACAACAAGCTCACTGCCGCATTGGATGAAGCGGTGGAACCGGAGAAGCGGCGCGAGATCCCGATAATACTGTCTCCGGACCAAAATGAGGTAGACACTGATTGGGGGGATGCTTTGGGGCCCCGGCATCCCCCACATATCTTTAGTCTCACATTTGCTGACCCTGGGTCATATCGGGAGGCTGAGGGGGTCAACATTAAGCTCTTGCTTACCAGCACGGTCCTGCAGCTCCACATGGGAGAGGATCTCACTTGCATAGCTGTTTTAGATGATGCCGAGAGTCAGGGACCTCGAGGGAACACAAAGGGCCTTGACGCCATTAGCACTAACTGCCTCCCTGTCATTCACTGTGCTTTCTTAATCGGCCTAGAGATAAATCAAGCATCAGAACAGCGTTGCTTGTTCCGTTCCTCCTGGTTTAAGACTTTTGAGGCTGATAGTGAATGGCTTCATTTCTGCACTGGGAAAGCCGGTATTGGATAAGTAGCTTTAAAACCACGATCTCCCCATCTAACACAGAATTTATATAATTTGGCTCGATGTACTGACACCATTCTGGACGGACAAAGTTGAAATGAATAAGGCACGCCATGATATTGAAGACATAACTGACAACAGCAAATGTGACAATATTGCAAGTTTAATATATCAGCAGGTTTAGGAACTATATTAATCCCTCTAAGGACCACAAAGCATTTCTATGTGACTGCCCTTCATGAAGAGATTGCTATGGTTTGAGGCCCATTTGTTTAAATCTGTATGTGTGCCATATAAGTATAGCAAGATAAATTTGTCACTAGGAGGTTCTGCATCCAGAGACATTGGGCAATATACTGAACTCTTACACTTATATTAAGTTTGCTGGTTATATTTTTCTATATGTTTGTCTCATTAATATGCTTACTCCCATGTTCTTAAATGGACTAAACAGTATATATCCCATGTTGTTCTATATAGGACTTGTTTATATTTGTTTGCACAAGGTTATGAGGTTAACCCAAGTAGGAAGTAATTTTCAGTCCTGTGTTAGACCGACTTATGTGCTGCACAGGAGTTCAACTGCAGTGGCATTATACCTCTCTACTCATTACTTGAACAGCGAGCTGGATATACAGCTCAGAGATTATCTGCGTTTATATATAGATAGTCAAGTGAAAGGCGTAGGATTTGGGGTGACACTCAGCTCTATATGTCTGGATGGATTATGTTTATGTGATTTCATATTATTGTCACTTCAGGCTATTTAATATGTATGGTATTGGTTATGCACTATTTACTGCCCTATGCCAAGTAACTCCACAGACATAAGACAGCCCATATACCTTAGCTATACACACATAGTTCATTAAATGTTGTCCTGTCCTCTTTGGCTGGGGGCTGAACCTCCTCTACCTACAGTTAATTAACTCTATAATCCCCCCACACAAATATTCTAAGGCTGCTACAAGATAGCATGCATATACCTAGCTTATCTAGATCAAGGTTACCCCTTCTAGCACCTTTGTTACTTTATTATATTCAGCTTGCCACCTCTTCCCCCCCATAATGTATCTTCCTAATTGGAAGAGCTACTCAAGCGGTTTAGCTTAATTGTACCGCAACCTTTTATTTTGAAAGTATTATTGTGACATCTTTCTATTTCATCTGTGTTAGCTTTCTTTTTGTTCTATTGAGAGATATGTATTTTGTATCGCTAAATTTTTCTGAGATCTATTGGCTAAGATTATATCTCTAAGGGTATATCAGATGTAGAAATGAGATTTGAAAATGTTCTAGTCTCTTAGCAACAAAAAATGACAAACTTGGGGTTTACTTTATGTGTGTTTACTATTTATGATATGCAACAAACTGAACCCTATATAAAGATATAGTGGTTATTGTAACTTTTTTTTTTTATGTCTTTTATTTGTTGTAATGCATCTATACCTCAATAAAAATATTTAAAAAAAAATAAAATAATAATAATAATAAAGAATAGAAAGTAAAGCAACCTTTATAGATTCTAGCTATCATACAGCCGGATTATGAGTTTTGAGCGATATAGGGAAATTAACGATCGCAACATTTTCAGCGTTATTTCACCTCCCTAAAGCGCTGCTATTACAGGGTTACAAAAAGCAGGCTTGTGCGGGCGATATGGTGGTGTTGAGCTCCGTACCGCACTGAAATTGAGCGCTGCTTTTACATGCTTGTGCACAATTTCCCCATAGACATCAATGGGGAGAGCAGGCAAAAAAAAGCCTATCACCTGCGATCACACAAACAAGAGCTCCGTAACGCAGCCACATTGATGTCTATGTGGAAAGAAAAAGTTATGTTTAAACCTAACACCCTAACATAAACCCCACGTCTAAACACCCCTAATCTGCTGCCCCTAACATCGCCGCCACCAATATAATGTTATTAACCCCTAATCTGCTGCCCCTAACATCGCCGCCACTTACATTACAGTTATTAACCCCTAATCTGCTGCCCCTAACATCGCCACCACCTACAATAAGTTATTAACGCCTAAACTGCTGCCCCTAACATCGCCGCCATTTACATTACAGCTATTAACCCCTAATCTACTGCCCCAAAAATTGCCGCCACCTACCTACACTTATTAACTCCTAATCTGCCGCCCCCAATGTCGCCGCCACTATACTAAAGTTATTAACCCCTAAACCTAACCCTAAGCATAACCCTAACCCTAACGTAACCCTAAACCTAAGTCTAACCCTAACCCTAACACCCCCTAACTTAAATATAATTAAAATAAATCTAAATAAAGCTTACAATTATTAACTAAATAATTCCTATTTAAAACTAAATACATACTTACCTGTAAAAAAAAAAAAATAAGCTAGCTACAAAATAACTAATAGTTATATTGTATCTATCTTAGGTTTTATTTTTATTTCACAGGTACGTTTGTATTTATTTTAAATAGGTAAACTAGTTAGTAAATAGTTATTAACTAGTTACTAGCTACTTAGTTAAAATAAATACAGTTACCTGTAAAATAAAACCTAACCTGCCTTACACTAAAACCTAACATTACAATAAAATAAAATAAATTAAATTTATAAAATACAATTTACTAACTTACAAAAAAAATAAACACTAAATTACAAAAAATAAAAAAATAAATTATCAAAAATAAAAACAAATTACTCCTAATCTAATAGCCCTATCAAAATAAAAAAGCACCCCACAAAATAAAAAAACCCTAGCCTACACTAAACGGCCTTTTGCGGGGCATCGCCCCAAAGAATCAGCTCTTTTACATTGCAATAAAAAATACAAACAACCCCCAACAGTAAAACCCACCACCCACCCAACCAAACCCCCCAAATAAAAACCTATCTAAATAAACCTAAGCTAAACATTGCCCTGAAACCCTTTTACGAATTGCCCAAAACCCTAACCTAAAAAAACCCCACCAAAAAAACCCTTAAAAAAACTTAACACTAACCCCCGACGATCCACTTACAGTTATTGAAGTCCGGACATCCATCCTCCCCCAGTCGCAAAGTCCTTATCCAATCAAGAAGAAGTCTCTTTTCAGGGCAATGTTTAGCTTAGGTTTATTTAGATAGGTTTTTATTTGTCAGGTTTGGTTGGGTGGGTGGTGAGTTTTACTGTTGGGGGGTTGTTTGTATTTTTTATTGCAATGTAAAAGAGCTGATTTCTTTGGGGCAATGCCCCGCAAAAGACCCTTTTAAGGGCCATTGGCAGTTTAGTGTAGGCTAGGGTTTTTTTTTTATTTTGGGGGGGCTTTTTTATTTTTATAGGGCTATTAGATTAGGAGTAATTCATTTTTATTTTTGATAATTTCGTTTTTTATTTTTTGTAATTTAGTAGGGGGGGTTGTAAGTTAGTAAATTGTATTTTATTAATTTAATTTATTTCATTTAATTGTAATGTTAGGTTTTAGTGTTAGGCAGGTTAGGTTTTATTTTTCAGGTAACTTTGTATTTATTTTAACTAGGTAGCTAGTAAATAGTTAATAACTATTTACTAACTAGTCTACCTAGTTAAAATAAATACAAACTTACCTGTGAAAGAAAAATAAAACCTAAGATAGCTACAATATAACTATTAGTTATTTTGTAGCTAGCTTAGGGGTTTTTTTACAGGTAAGTATGTATTTAGTTTATTTAGATTTATTTAGATTTATTTTAATTATATTTAAGTTAGGGGGTGTTAGGCTTAGGGTTACGTTAGGGTTCGGGTTAGACTTAGGGTTAGAGTTACGTTAGGGTTAGGATTAGGGGTTAATATATTTTTGTAGAGTTAGTAATGTGGGAGGTCAGAGGTTTAGGGTATAATAATTTATTTTAGTATATTTCGTTGTGGGGGGCTTGCGGTTTAGTGGTTAAAAGGTTTATTAAAGTGGCAGTGTGGATAGACGGCAGATTAGGGGTTAATAATATTTGCTATACGGGAGGGCGGCGGTTTAGGGGTTAATAGGTTTATTATAGTGGCAATGATGTCGGGGATAGGGATGGGCGAATGTGTAAATTTTCGAATGTAGAACGAATGTTATTACCGAAATTCGAATTCTAAATCCGAATGTCGATAAGAACGAATATTCTTAAAAATTCGAAAATCGAATGTTATTTACAGTTTTCGAATGTCACTTTCGAATTCGAATGTTTATAATTATATTGAATGTCCACATTCGAAATTTCGAATTTAACATTCTATTTAACAAATACTATTCAGAAGTTCAATAGTTCATGTGGTAGGGCAGGAATCTAGTAAATTGATACATAATAGATACAAATATATCATTTCGAATGTTTCCATATAGAATATTGCATAATTTGAATATTACATTTAAAGAAAGCATTTGAAATACTATTACAAACATTTAAATTCAAATTTTTCGAATTCGAATATAAATTAGAATTTTTCGAATTCGAATATTGCATAATTCGAATATTACATTTAAAGAAAAAGCATTAGAAATACTATTACAATCTAAATTAGAATTTTTCGAATTCGAATATTGCATAATTCGAATATTTCATTTAAAGAAAAAGCATTAGAAATACTATTACAATCTAAATTCGAATTTTTCGAATTCGAATACACGTATTGCATAATTCGAATATTACATTTAAAGAAAAAGCATTAGAAATACTATTACAATCTAAATTCGAATTTTTCGAATTCGAATATTGCATAATTCGAATATTACATTTAAAGAAAAAGCATTAGAAATACTATTACAATCTAAATTCGAATTTTTCGAATTTGAATACACGTATTGCATAATTCGAATATTACATTTAAAGAAAAAGCATTAGAAATACTATTACAATCTAAATTCGAATTTTTCGAATTCGAATATTGCATAATTCGAATATTACATTTAAAGAAAAAGCATTAGAAATACTATTACAATCTAAATTCGAATTTTTCGAATTTGAATACACGTATTGCATAATTCGAATATTACATTTAAAGAAAAAGCATTAGAAATACTATTACAATCTAAATTCGAATTTTTCGAATTCGAATATTGCATAATTCGAATATTACATTTAAAGAAAAAGCATTAGAAATACTATTACAATCTAAATTCGAATTTTTCGAATTCGAATACACGTATTGCATAATTTGAATATTACATTTAAAGAAAAAGCATTAGAAATACTATTACAATCTAAATTCGAATTTTTCAAATTCGAATATTGCATAATTCGAATATTACATTTAAAGAAAAAGCATTAGAAATACTATTACAATCTAAATTCTAATTTTTCGAATTCTAATATTTTTGAATGTAATCATAAAATTCGAAACCGAACATTCGAAAATCGAATGTTAGAATGTTATGTAAACATTTGAAATTCGATTAGAACGATTAGAACGAACGAATGTGTTAAAATTCGTGCCGTTTTTCGAATGTTGTGAAACATTCGCCCATCCCTAGTCGGGGAGCTGCGGAATAGGGGTTAATAAATTTTAATTGTGGCGGCGAGGTCCAGAGCGGCAGATTAGGGATTAATACATTTATTATAGTGTTTACGATGCAGGAGGGCCTTGGATTAGGGGTTAATATATTTTTGTAGAGTTAGTGATGTGGGAGGTCAGAGGTTTAGGGTATAATAATTTATTTTAGTATATTTCGTTGTGGGGGGCTTGCGGTTTAGTGGTTAATAGGTTTATTAAAGTGGCAGTGTGGATGGACGGCAGATTAGGGGCTAATAATATTTGCTATACGGGAGGGCGGCGGTTTAGGGGTTAATAGGTTTATTATAGTGGCAATGATGTCGGGGAGCTGCGGAATAGGGGTTAATAAATTTTAATTGTGGCGGCGAGGTCCAGAGCAGCAGATTAGGGATTAATACATTTATTTTAGTGTTTACGATGCAGGAGGGCCTTGGTTTAGGGGTTAATAGGTAGTTTATGGGTGTTAGTGTACTTTTTAACACTTTAGTTATAGAGTTTTATCCTACAGGTTTGTAACGTAAAACTCATAACTACTGACTTTAGATGGCGGTACAGATCTTGTCAGTATAGGGTGAACCGCTTACTTTTTGTCCTCCCAGGCAAACTCGTAATACCGGTGCTATGGGAGTCCCATTGAAAAAGGACTTTTTAAAAAGTGCGGTACTGATGTTGCCTGACGGCCAAAAAGTTTTGCGGTACACCTATACCTACAAGACTTGTAATAGCAGCGTTAGGGAAAAGCAGCATTATGAAGCATAACGCTGCTTTTTCCCTCATAACACAAAACTCGTAATCTAGCTGATATATAGTTATCATACTAGGAAAGCAGCTAAAACAATTACCTTATTTAGTCCATGTTGCTCTAGTGAACAGGGCCGCCATCAGGGGGTGGCAGGGGTGACTCCTGTCAGGGGCCCAATGGGCCAGGGGGGCCCCATGAGGAAAGAACTTAAAAAATTTATTTTATTTTTTTTACATTTTGGCAGCCACCAGTGGGTACTACAGCAGAGTGCTAATTGAGCAAGGGAAATGTTATTACAAGGAGTAAAGTATTAGCATTTGAAAGGGTTTCTGAATGTGCACTAAACCACTATGCACAGTGTGAGACAGACTTGGCACTTTGTACAGTGTGTGCCTGAGTCAGACGGCAGATCACTTTCATTTGCAGAGAAGGTAGGACTTACTTAGCAAATGTTTTTTATTTCTTTATGCAATTTCAGATTGTAACTTCAGTGTGGTAGTAGTTGTATGGTGGGGCCAGGGGTCCATAAAAACAATTTTTTTTAGCAGCAGTGTATTTATGATTATTTGACAATGCTGTAGAAATTCTATATTTAAAACCATACAAACATGTTTCCTCCTCAATATACAAATGGTAGGTGCCCTTTTGGCAGGTATGATTTTTTTTATTTTTCTATATATATATATATATATATATATATATATATATATATATATATATATATATATATATATATATATATATAAAACATTCCAGTTAACTGCCCCTTTATGCAAGGACTTTCCAGATGCAAAGAGGCATTTTATCTAAGATTTTTACATCTGCATAAAATGTTATACTCTCAAACTTAGATTGTTCAGTGTTTGAAATGAGACAGGTTAACTTAAAACTGTACAGCTTACAGTACAGCTGACTTAATTTTGAAATACATACCAACAAGCCTAAATCCTGCATTTGACCAGATCTAATGGTATGAGTACCACAGCTTATGGTTCCACCAAGTCCATATAGAGTACAGCATTTTCAAAATTCATAAGTACAGCTGACAGATGGGAACATTTGTACACTATATTTGAAGTGGTGCTCTTGGTTGGGGAAACTGGGGGAAAAAACAAACAAACATATGTCAACCTTTTAAAAGTACTTTTCTTCATCTAGCCATCTACCCAGATCATTAATGTACAATTTTGAATTCACAGAATTATTTTTGTTTACACATTTACAAATATGATTCTTTAAAAAGTGATCTCTTCATTTCTGCAATTTTTTTTATCATGCATATCACTCACTGTTGATTAAGGGGATTTGGGGTTAATACTTTAATTTAGGTAGTCGTGATATGGGTTGGGGGCGGTTTAGGGGTTAATAGCTTTAATTTAAACTTTTTCATGATAAATCCAGTCAGGCTGTGATTGAAGGGTTTTTGCTTACTTCTTATGACCTCAGTTCTTATGAGGTAAATCAGGACATAAGCTCCTCCTTTCTGCTGCTTGAAGTAAATAAGCCAATGCTTCTGTGTAGCTTGTTGATTGAAAGTAGGAAAAGCAATAATGTGATATTATTTAATAAATAAAATATTAAGGGCCAGATTACAAGTGGCGTACTAACAGTTGCGCACAAGCGATATCAGGTTTGTCTCGGATGTTTGCATGCGTCAGAAGTAGCATGACCTCAGAGCTCTGGATAACTGTTACACTCAAATACAAAGTGTCACAAAACATATAAAAAATACATGTTAAGGTACAGTTACACTCATAATAACACCATCTTATAAAAAATATTTTTAAAAAATTTAAAAAAAAAGTTATAAGGGCTTAAAGGTGTTGATATGAGGTCTCAGAAATTAGATAAAAAGGCTGCAAAGTTCTTTAATATAGCGATACATACATATACATGTTTAAATATGTATATGTATATATATATATATATATATATATATATATATACATATGTGTGTGTACATATGTATTTATATATTTATATGTGTATATGTATATATGTATGCTGTAATATATATAAAGGGAGTGCAGAATTATTAGGCAAGTTGTATATTTGAGGATTAATTTTATTATTGAACAACAACCATGTTCTCAATGAACCCAAAAAACTAATTAATATCAAAGCTGAATAGTTTTGGAAGTAGTTTTTAGTTTGTTTTTAGTTATAGCTATTTTAGGGGGATATCTGTGTGTGCAGGTGACTATTACTGTGCATAATTATTAGGCAACTTAACAAAAAACAAATATATACCCATTTCAATTATTTATTTTTACCAGTGAAACCAATATAATATCTCAACATTCACAAATATACATTTCTGACATTCAAAAACAAAACAAAAACAAATCAGTGACCAATATAGCCACCTTTCTTTGCAAGGACACTCAAAAGCCTGCCATCCATGGATTCTGTCAGTGTTTTGATCTGTTCACCATCAGCATTGCGTGCAGCAGCAACCACAGCCTCCCAGACACTGTTCAGAGGGGTGTACTGTTTTCCCTCCATGTAAATCTCACATTTGATGATGGACCACAGGTTCTCAATGGGGTTCAGATCAGGTGAACAAGGAGGCCATGTCATTAGATTTTCTTCTTTTATACCCTTTCTTGCCAGCCACGCTGTGAAGTACTTGGACGCGTGTGATGGAGCATTGTCCTGCATGAAAATCATGTTTTTCTTGAAGGATGCAGACTTCTTCCTGTACCACTGCTTGAAGAAGGTGTCTTCCAGAAACTGGCAGTAGGACTGGGAGTTGAGCTTGACTCCATCCTCAACCCGAAAAGGCCCCACAAGCTCATCTTTGATGATACCAGCCCAAACCAGTACTCCACCTCCACCTTGCTGGCGTCTGAGTTGGACTGGAGCTCTCTGCCCTTTACCAATCCAGCCACGGGCCCATCCATCTGGCCCATCAAGACTCACTCTCATTTCATCAGTCCATAAAACCTTAGAAAAATCAGTCTTGAGATATTTCTTGGCCCAGTCTTGACGTTTCAGCTTGTGTGTCTTGTTCAGTGGTGGTCGTCTTTCAGCCTTTCTTACCTTGGCCATGTCTCTGAGTATTGCACACCTTGTGCTTTTGGGCACTCCAGTGATGTTGCAGCTCTGAAATATGGCCAAACTGCACGCTTGACTTTTCTCAGTTCAGGGGCAGTTATTTTGCGCCTTGGTTTTTCCACATGCTTCTTGCGACCCTGTTGACTATTTTGAATGAAACGCTTGATTGTTCGATGATCACGCTTCAGAAGCTTTGCAATTGTAAGAGTGCTGCATCCCTCTGCAAGATATCTCACTATTTTTGACTTTTCTGAGCCTGTCAAGTCCTTCTTTTGACCCATTTTGCCAAAGGAAAGGAAGTTGCCTAATAATTATGCACACCTGATATAGGGTGTTGATGTCATTAGACCACACCCCTTCTCATTACAGAGATGCACATCACCTAATATGCTTAATTGGTAGTAGGCTTTCGAGCCTATATAGCTTGGAGTAAGACAACATGCATAAAGAGGATGATGTGGTCAAAATACTCATTTGCCTAATAATTCTGCACTCCCTGTATATATATATATATATATATATATATATATATATATATATATATATATATATATATATATATATACACTATATATATATATATATATATATATATATATATATATATATGAATATATATTTATGAATAAATAGAACATATTCTGCTATGTGAAGAACATTGGAATGTGAAATATTAATATTTTCATGTTGGGTTAGCACACTTGAGAAAATACAATCAGGTTTAAACGTGAGTAGGGTGTTCCTTTATTTTCCCACTGTTTTTGCTCCTTTGACTTCCATGGGGGAATACATTCAGGTGAAATTCAAAGTTCGACTTTTTGCACGCATTAGGTTAGCATGCAAGCAAAAACTCTTTACTTTCAATTTGTAATATGAGTGCTACCCGACCTGCGCAAAAGGTTTACTTCTAGCGGAGTTAGCTCGCAAACAGGAGCAATAAATAGCACTCCACTCGTAATCTAGCCCTAACTATAAAAACACAATTCCATAAAAGACCTTAGCAATAATGAGTTATTTAGAGTGCATAGGTTTATCATGAAACACATGCGTAAGTGTCCCCAATATGGATGTTATAGGTGTAATTAGTCACAAAAACAAAACTAGGTGATGACACTAGTAAAGCCGTTTATAGCATCAACTCCTTACATACTTGGAAGAGATAAGCAGGCTTCTTCATCAGATGATAAGTTTTAAACATAGGGCGGGATGCCTGCTTTGTCCAAAACTCTAAATGGATTAGGTTATCATGTGATAGAATGTGTATACTGCTAGTATAAGAACAATAATATAAAGCTTAAATCCCTACACATGTTTTATTGCAAGCTTGATATTAGGTCGCTAGATCTGTTACAGGTTGCTAATAAAATCGCAATGAGAGCTTTAGACAATAATACTTAACCCAGTGAATTTGCAAATATTAGACACAGAGCATATGTGAATATATAATAAAAAAGTTTTATATTATTATGGTGGATAACATTATTACACAGACTTAAACACATTTTATTAGTATACAAACTAAAAAAAGGAAGATAAGTTAAATAACTTGGTATATTCTGTCTTACATAATAATAATAAAGAATAGAAAGTAAAGCAACATTTATAGATTCTAGCTATCATACAGCCAGATTATGAGTTTTGAGCGATATAGGGAAATTAACGACCGCAACATTTTCGGCGTTATTTCACCTCCCTAAAGCGCTGCTATTACAGGTTTACAAAAAGCAGGCTTGTGCGGGCGATATGGTGGCGTTGAGCTCCGTACCGCACTGAAATTGAGCGCTGCTTTGACATGCTTGTGCACAATTTCCCCATAGACATCAATGGGGAGAGCAGGCAAAAAAAAGCCTATCACCTGTGATCACACAAACAATAGCTCCGTAACGCAGCCACATTGATGTCTATGGGGAAAGAAAAAGTTATGTTTAAACCTAACACCCTAACATAAACCCCACGTCTAAACACCCCTAATCTGCTGCCCCTAACATCGCCGCCACCCATATAATGTTATTAACCCCTAATTTGCTGCCCCTAACATCGCCGCCACTTACATTACAGTTATTAACCCCTAATCTGCTGCCCCTAACATCGCCGCCACCTACAATAAGTTATTAACGCCTAAACTGCTGCCCCTAACATCGCCGCCACTTACATTACAGCTATTAACCCCTAATCTACTGCCCCAAAAATTGCCGCCACCTACCTACACTTATTAACTCCTAATCTGCCGCCCCCAATGTCGCCGCCACTATACTAAAGTTATTAACCCCTAAACCTAACCCTAAGCATAACCCTAACCCTAACGTAACCCTAAACCTAAGTCTAACCCTAACCCTAACACCCCCTAACTTAAATATAATTAAAATAAATCTAAATAAAGCTTACAATTATTAACTAAATAATTCCTATTTAAAACTAAATACATACTTACCTGTAAAAATAAATAAATAAATAAGCTAGCTACAAAATAACTAATAGTTATATTGTATCTATCTTAGGTTTTATTTTTATTTCACAGGTAAGTTTGTATTTATTTTAACTAGGTAGACTAGTTAGTAAATAGTTATTAACTGGTTACTAGCTACTTAGTTAAAATAAATACAAAGTTACCTGTAAAATAAAACCTAACCTGCCTTACACTAAAACCTAACATTACAATAAAATAAAATAAATTAAATTTATAAAATACAATTTACTAACTTAAAAAAAAACACTAAATTATCAAAAATAAAAACAAATTACTCCAAATCTAATAGCCCTATCAAAATAAAAAAGCACCCCCCAAAATAAAAAAAAAACCTAGCCTACACTAAACTGCCAATGGCCCTTAACAGGGCCTTTTGCGGGGCATCGCCCCAAAGAATCAGCTCTTTTACATTGCAATAAAAAATACAAACAATCCCCCAACAGTAAAACCCACCACCCACCCAACCAAAACCCCCAAATAAAAACCTATCTAAACAAACCTAAGCTAAACATTGCCCTGAAACCCTTTTACGAATTGCCCAAAACCCTAACCTAAAAAAAACCCACCAAAAAAACCCTTAAAAAAGCTTAACACTAACCCCCAACGATCCACTTACAGTTATTGAAGTCCGGACATCCATCCTCCTCCAGTCGCGAAGTCCTTATCCAAGCAAGAAGAAGTCTCTTTTCAGGGCAATGTTTAGCTTAGGTTTACTTAGGTTTTATTTTTATTTGTCAGGTTTGGTTGGGTGGGTGGTGAGTTTTACTGTTGGGGGGTTGTTTGTATTTTTTATTGCAATGTAAAAGAGCTGATTTCTTTGGGGCAATGCCCCGCAAAAGACCCTTTTAAGGGCCATTGGCAGTTTAGTGTAGGCTAGGGGGTTTTTTTTATTTTGGGGGGGGGCTTTTTTATTTTTATAGGGCTATTAGATTAGGAGTAATTCATTTTTATTTTTGATAATTTCGTTTTTTATTTTTTGTAATTTAGTGGGGGGGGGGTTGTAAGTTAGTAAATTGTATTTTATTAATTTAATTTATTTCTTTTTATTGTAATGTTAGGTTTTAGTGTAAGGCAGGTTAGGTTTTATTTTTCAGGTAACTTTGTATTTATTTTAACTAGGTAGCTAGTAAATAGTTAATAACTATTTACTAACTAGTCTACCTAGTTAAAATAAATACAAACTTACCTGTGAAAGAAAAATAAAACCTAAGATAGCTGCAATATAACTATTAGTTATTTTGTAGCTAGCTTAGGGGTTTTTTTTACAGGTAAGTATGTATTTAGTTTATTTAGATTTATTTAGATTTATTTTAATTATATTTAAGTTAGGGGGTGTTAGGCTTAGGGTTACGTTAGGGTTCGGGTTAGACTTAGGGTTAGAGTTACGTTAGGGTTAGGATTAGGGGTTAATATATTTTTGTAGAGTTAGTGATGTGGGAGGTCAGAGGTTTAGGGTATAATAATTTATTTTAGTATATTTCGTTGTGGGGGGCTTGCGGTTTAGTGGTTAATAGGTTTATTAAAGTGGCAGTGTGGATGGACGGCAGATTAGGGGTTAATAATATTTGCTATACGGGAGGGCGGCGGTTTAGGGGTTAATAGGTTTATTATAGTGGCAATGATGTCGGGGAGCTGCGGAATAGGGGTTAATAAATTTTAATTGTGGCGGCGAGGTCCAGAGCAGCAGATTAGGGATTAATACATTTATTTTAGTGTTTACGATGCAGGAGGGCCTTGGTTTAGGGGTTAATAGGTAGTTTATGGGTGTTAGTGTACTTTTTAACACTTTAGTTATAGAGTTTTATCCTACAGGTTTGTAACGTAAAACTCATAACTACTGACTTTAGATGGCGGTACAGATCTTGTCAGTATAGGGTGAACCGCTTACTTTTTGTCCTCCCAGGCAAACTCGTAATACCGGTGCTATGGGAGTCCCATTGAAAAAGGACTTTTTAAAAAGTGCGGTACTGATGTTGCGTGACGGCCAAAAAGTTTTGCGGTACACCTATACCTACAAGACTTGTAATAGCAGCGTTAGGGAAAAGCAGCATTATGAAGCATAACGCTGCTTTTTCCCTCATAACACAAAACTCGTAATCTAGCTGATATATAGTTATCATACTAGGAAAGCAGCTAAAACAATTACCTTATTTAGTCCATGTTGCTCTAGTGAACAGGGCCGCCATCAGGGGGTGGCAGGGGTGACTCCTGTCAGGGGCCCAATGGGCCAGGGGGGCCCCATGAGGAAAGAACTTAAAAAATTTATTTTATTTTTTTTACATTTTGGCAGCCACCAGTGGGTACTACAGCAGAGTGCTAATTGAGCAAGGGAAATGTTATTACAAGGAGTAAAGTATTAGCATTTGAAAGGGTTTCTGAGTGTGCACTAAACCACTATGCACAGTGTGAGACAGACTTGGCACTTTGTACAGTGTGTGCCTGAGTCAGGCGGCAGATCACTTTCATTTGCAGAGAAGGTAGGACTTACTTAGCAAATGTTTTTTATTTCTTTATGCAATTTCAGATTGTAACTTCAGTGTGGTAGTAGTTGTATGGTGGGGCCAGGGGTCCATAAAAACATTTTTTTTTAGCAGCAGTGTATTTATGATTATTTGACAATGCTGTAGAAATTCTATATTTAAAACCATACAAACATGTTTCCTCCTCAATATACAAATGGTAGGTGCCCTTTTGGCAGGTATGATTTTATATATATATATATATATATATATATATATATATATATAAAACATTCCAGTTAACTGCCCCTTTATGCAAGGACTTTCCAGATGCAAAGAGGCATTTTATCTAAGATTTTTACATCTGCATAAAATGTTATACTCTCAGACTTAGATTGTTCAGTGTTTGAAATGAGACAGGTTAACTTAAAACTGTTCAGCTTACAGTACAGCTGACTTAATTTTGAAATACATACCAACAAGCCTAAATCCTGCATTTGACCAGATCTAATGGTATGAGTACCACAGCTTATGGTACCACCAAGTCCATATAGAGTACAGCATTTTCAAAATTCATAAGTACAGCTGACAGATGGGAAAATTTGTACACTATATTTGAAGTGGTGCTCTTGGTTGGGGAAACTGGGGGAAAAAACAAACAAACATATGTCAACCTTTTAAAAGTACTTTTCTTCATCTAGCCATCTACCCAGCTCATTAATGTACAATTTTGAATTCACAGAATTATTTTTGTTTACACATTTACAAATATGATTCTTTAAAAAGTGATCTCTTCATTTCTGCAATTTTTTTTATCATGCATGTCACACACTGTTGATTAAGGGGATTTGGGGTTAATACTTTAATTTAAGTAGTCGTGATATGGGTGGGCGGCGGTTTAGGGGTTAATAGCTTTAATTTAAACTTTTTCATGATAAATCCAGTCAGGCTGTGATTGAAGGGTTTTTGCTTACTTCTTATGACCTCAGTTCTTATGAGGTAAATCAGGACATAAGCTCCTCCTTTCTGCTGCTTGAAGTAAATAAACCAATGCTTCTGTGTAGCTTGTTGATTGAAACACAAGTAGGAAAAGCAATAAGGTGATATTATTTAATAAATAAAATATTAAGGGCCAGATTACAAGTGGCGTAGTAACAGTTGCGCACAAGCGATATCAGGTTTGTCTCGGATGTTTGCATGCATCGGAAGTAGCATGACCTCAGCGCTCTGGATAACTGTTACACTCAAATACAAAGTGTAACAAAACATATAAAAAATACATGTTAAGGTACAGTTACACTCATAATAACACCATCTTATAAAAAATATTTTTAAAAAATTGCAATAAAAAGTTATAAGGGCTTAAAGGTGTTGATATGAGGTCTCAGATATTAGATAAAAAGGCTGCAAAGTTCTTTAATATAGCGATACATACATATACATGTCTAAATATGTATATGTATGTATATATATATATATATATATATATATATATATATATATATATATATATATATATATATATATATATATATATATATATATAGAACTAAAAATAGCAATAGGGAGAGAAACTATATTCTTCAAAAACACCTAGTAAATAGTGTTTATAAATTTGAAAAAAACTAACAGAATTTTATACCTAGCCAGTGTTAGCTGAACATTGGCCTGGTGCAGACCCCAAAATAAATTATATAGATTCAGTATATTTTTATAGAAGAAAAATATATATACATAGCAGAGCTGTATGAGAATACTATGTGTAAAGAAGGGGAATACAGCACTCAGCACAAAATACTCCTAATTGATCTGATATGCAGATTAAAGGCTGAAACATTAATATCCAGACACAAAAAAACATCTGACACACCTCGGTTAACTCAAAAAGCTATGATATTTATTCCTAATAGAAACAAAGCTAGCATGCAATTGTCATAGCACATGTGGGGCCCCACTAAAGTGGATAAATAGACCACAGTATGTATGTGTATACAGATTACCGTAGGACATAATATGAGCCACAAAATAACAGAGATACATAGATACAAAGGTTAGCGGATAATGTCAACAAATAGTGACTGAGAACACTGAAAGATATATCAGTCTTGTTATGTAAAGTCCTGATGAAAAGACTTGATGTAGTATATTGCTTAGAGTCTCTAAGTCACTGATAAGGCATTAAACACTGCTGGTCGAAACTGACATTATCGAGGTAAGAGCGTCCTCAAATATCATTTCGCCTGATATCTCCAATCTCAGCAATTTTCAGCTCCTTATCCTTGAGCAGCACATGTAATTGTAACAAATGCATACGACCTTGTTTGTTGCAGCGTGATCCGGGTATGCTGGGCAAAGAGGCATTCAGGTAAGTGGACCGGGATTCCTCCTCTGACATCCTTTCACTCCCAACAGGTAACGGTCTGTATCTTTGCTCCAGAGAACACAGGTCAGACTTGAAACTCCGTATGTCGGTAAGCTGATTTCTTACGCCTCTGCCACAGAAACTTTTCCGGCTCCTTTCGAAAATGCACCCGTCAATCTTTACAGGTGCATCTACTGCTGCTTCAATATGATTAGGTCGACGCGCGTTTCGCCCCACAATGCTGTGCGGTCGGGGCCTCGTCAGGACTGTCAATCAGGAATGGAACTTGCTGCTACTCCAGTAGGCTCTGAGATTAGTGGCACTTTTCAGCAGCTCCGGTGTATGGCTCTGACAGGAGTCAGAATGTCTCGCTCAGATGAGGTGCACCGGCTCACTGAAAATGTCTACAAGGTGAGCAATCAATTAAAGCAGCAAGTTCCATTCCTGATTGACAGTCCTGATGAGACCCCGACCGCACAGCATTGTGGGGCGAAACGCGCGTCGACCTAATCATATTGAAGCAGCAGTAGATGCACCTGTAAAGATTGACGGGTGCATTTTCGAAAGGAGCCGGAAAAGTTTCTGTGGCAGAGGCGTAAGAAATCAGCTTACCGACATACGGAGTTTCAAGTCTGACCTGTGTTCTCTGGAGCAAAGATACAGACCGTTACCTGTTGGGAGTGAAAGGACGTCAGAGGAGGAATCCCGGTCCACTTACCTGAATGCCTCTTTGCCCAGCATACCCGGATCACGCTGCAACAAACAAGGTCGTATGCATTTGTTACAATTACATGTGCTGCTCAAGGATAAGGAGCTGAAAATTGCTGAGATTGGAGATATCAGGCGAAATGATATTTGAGGACGCTCTTACCTCGATAATGTCAGTTTCGACCAGCAGTGTTTAATGCCTTATCAGTGACTTAGAGACTCTAAGCAATATACTACATCAAGTCTTTTCATCAGGACTTTACATAACAAGACTGATATATCTTTCAGTGTTCTCAGTCACTATTTGTTGACATTATCCGCTAACCTTTGTATCTATGTATCTCTGTTATTTTGTGGCTCATATTATGTCCTACGGTAATCTGTATACACATACATACTGTGGTCTATTTATCCACTTTAGTGGGGCCCCACATGTGCTATGACAATTGCATGCTAGCTTTGTTTCTATTAGGAATAAATATCATAGCTTTTTGAGTTAACCGAGGTGTGTCAGATGTTTTTTGTGTCTGGATATTAATGTTTCAGCCTTTAATCTGCATATCAGATCAATTAGGAGTATTTTGTGCTGAGTGCTGTATTCCCCTTCTTTACACATAGTATTCTCATACAGCTCTGCTATGTATATATATTTTTCTTCTATAAAAATATACTGAATCTATATATATATATATATATATATATATATATATACATATGTGTGTACATATGTATTTATATATTTATATGTGTATATGTATATTTGTATGCTGTAATATATATATATATATATATATATATATATACACTATATATATATATATATATATATATATATATATATATATATATATATGAATATATATTTATGAATAAATAGAACATATTCTGCTATGTGAAGAACATTGGAATGTGAAATATTAATATTTTCATGTTGGGTTAGCACACTTGAGAAAATACAATCGGGTTTAAACGTGAGTAGGGTGTTCCTTTATTTTCCCATTGTTTTTGCTCCTTTGACTTCCATGGGGGAATACATTCAGGTGAAATTCAAAGTTCGACTTTTTGCACGCATTAGGTTAGCATGCAAGCAAAAACTCTTTACTTTCAATTTGTAATATGAGTGCTACCCGACCTGCGCAAAAGGTTTACTTCTAGCGGAGTTAGCTCGCAAACAGGAGCAATAAATAGCACTCCACTCGTAATCTAGCCCTAACTATAAAAACACACTTCCATAAAAGACCTTTTATAATGAGTTATTTAGAGTGCATAGGTTTATCATGAAACACATGCGTAAGTGTCCCCAATATGGATGTTATAGGTGTAATTAGTCACAAAAACAAAACTAGGTGATGACACTAGTAAAGCCGTTTATAGCATCAACTCCTTACATACTTGGAAGAGATATGCAGTAGACATGTGCGGTTCGTTTCGGATTTATTCGGAAATTCGGTAAATTCGGAGATTCGGATCGATTCGGATTTCCGAATTAAAATACTTCCGAATCTACCGAATGAATCCGAAATAGCTGCCGTATCTCCGAATAAATCCGAATTAGCTCAGTAAAATTCGGCATTTCCCCATAGGAAACAATGGGAGTTTCGGCTGAAAAAAAAACTAACACCGCAGCTCGATTGTTTCCTATGGGGAAACACTAAGTCTGCACCTAACACCCTAACATGTACCCCGAGTCTCTAAACACCCCTAATCTGACACTTATTAACCCCTAATCTGCCGCCCCCGCTGACACCTGCATTATTTTGCCTACCGAATATCGCCGCCACCTACATTATAACTATTAACCCCTAATCTGCTGTCCCTAACACCGCCGACCCCTACATTATAGTTATTAACCCCTAATCTGCCCCCCCCCAACGTCGCCGCAATCTAACTACAAGTATTAACCCCTAATCTGCCGACCCAATATCGCCGCCGCCTACATTATAGCTATTAACCCCTAATCTGCTGTCCCTCACACCGCCGACCCCTACATTATAGTTATTAACCACTAATCTGCCCCCCCCCCCAACGTCGCCGCAATCTAACTACAAGTATTAACCCCTAATCTGCCGACCCAATATCGCCGCCGCCTACATTATAGCTATTAACCCCTAATCTGCTGTCCCTAACACTACCGACCCCTACATTATAGTTATTAACCCCTAATCTGCCCCCCCCAACGTCGCCGCAATCTAACTACAAGTATTAACCCCTAATCTGCCGACCCGATATCGCCGCCGCCTACATTATAGCTATTAACCCCTAATCTGCTGTCCCTAACACCGCCGACCCCTACATTATAGTTATTAACCCCTAATCTGCCCCCCCCAACGTCGCCGCAATCTAACTACAAGTATTAACCCCTAATCTGCCGTCCGCAAATCGCCGCCACTATAATAAACGTATTAACCCCTAAACCGCCGCACTCCCGCCTCGCAAACACTATAATACATTTTATTAACCCCTAATCTGCCCTCCCTAACATCGCCGCCACCTACCTACAATTATTAACCCCTAATCTCCTGCCCACAACGTCGCCGCTACTATAATAAGGTTATTAACCCCTAAACCTAAGTCTAACCCTAACACTAACACCCCATAACTTAAATATAATTTAAATAAAATGAAATAAATTTACTATAGTTAAATAAATTAATCCTATTTAAAACTAAATACTTACCTGTAAAATAAACCCTAATATAGCTGCAATATAACTAATAGTTACATTGTAGCTATTTTAGCATTTATATTTATTTTACAGGCAACTTTGTATTTATTTTAACTAGGTACAATAGCTATTAAATAGTTATTGACTAATTAATAGCTACCTAGTTAAAATAATTACAAAATTACCTGTAAAATAAATCCTAACCTAAGTTACAATTAAACCTAACACTACACTATCATTAAATAAATTAACTACAAGTACCTACAATTATCTACAATTAAATAAACTAAAGTACAAAAAAAAAACACTAAATTACAAAAAAAACCCACTAAATTACAAAAAATAAAAAAATATTACAAGAATTTTAAACTAATTACACCTAATCTAAGCCCCCTAATAAAATAACAAAGCCCCCCAAAATAAAAAAAAATGCCCTACCCTATACTAAATTACAAAAGTTAACAGCTCTATTACCTTACCAACCCTTAAAAGGGCCTTTTGCGGGGCATGCCCCAAAGAAAACAGCTCTTTTGCCTGTAAAAAAAAACACAATACCCCCCCCACATTACAACCCACCACCCACATACCCCTACTCTAACCCAAACCCCCCTTAAATAAACCTAACACTACCCCCCTGAAGATCTCCCTACCTTGAGTCGTGTTCACCCAGCCGGGCCGAAGTCTTCATCCGATGGGGCAGAAGAGTACATCCAGACCGGCAGAAGTCTTCATCCAAGCGGGGCAAGAAGAGGTCTTCCATCCATCATACAAGTACCAAAATACAAACAAACACTAAATTACCAAAAATAATAAAATATTACAATAATTTTAAACTAATTACACCTAATCTAAGCCCCCTACTAGCTATTAATATAGCTACAATATAACTAATAGTTACATTGTAGCTATTTTAGGATTTATATTTATTTTACAGGCAACTTTGTATTTATTTTAACTAGGTACAATAGTTATTAAATAGTTAATAACTATTTAATAACTACCTAGCTAAAATAAATACAAATTTACCTGTAAAATAAATCCTAACCTAAGTTACAATTACACCTAACACTACACTATAATTAAATAAATGAATCCTATTTAAAACTAAATACTTACCTGTAAAATAAACCCTAATATAGCTGCAATATAACTAATAGTTACATTGTAGCTATTTTAGCATTTATATTTATTTTACAGGCAACTTTGTATTTATTTTAACTAGGTACAATAGCTATTAAATAGTTATTGACTAATTAATAGCTACCTAGTTAAAATAATTACAAAATTACCTGTAAAATAAATCCTAAGTTACAATTAAACCTAACACTACACTATCATTAAATAAATTAACTACAAGTACCTACAATTAAATACAATTAAATAAACTAAACTAAAGTACAAAAAACCCCCACTAAATTACAAAAAATAAAAAAATATTACAAGAATTTTAAACTAATTACACCTAATCTAAGCCCCCTAATAAAATAACAAAGCCCCCCAAAATAAAAAAATGCCCTACCCTATACTAAATTACAAAAGTTAACAGCTCTATTACCTTACCAGCCCTTAAAAGGGCCTTTTGCGGGGCATGCCCCAAAGAAAACAGCTCTTTTGCCTGTAAAAAAAAACACAATACCCCCCACACACATTACAACCCACCACCCACATACCCCTACTCTAACCCAAACCCCCCCTTAAATAAACCTAACACTACCCCCCTGAAGATCTCCCTACCGTGTCTTCACCCAGCGGGCCGAAGTCTTCATCCGATGGGGCAGAAGAGGACATCCAGACTGGCAGAAGTCTTCATCCAAGCGGGGCAAGAAGAGGTCTTCCATCCATCAGAAGTCTTGATCCAGGCGGCATCTTCTCTGTTCATCCATCCGGAGCGGAGCGGCAGCATCCTGGAGAGACATCCGACGCAGAGCATCCTCTTCTTTCTTGATCCGACGACTCAATGACTGTACCTTTAAGTGACGTCATCCAAGATGGCGTCCCTTGAATTCTGATTGGCTGATAGGATTCTATCAGCCAATCGGAATTAAGGTAGGAATATTCTGATTGGCTGATGGAATCAGCCAATCAGATTCAAGTTCAATCCGATTGGCTGATCCAATCAGACAATCAGATTGACCTCACATTCTATTGGCTGTTCCGATCAGCCAATAGAATACAAGGTCAATCTGATTGGCTGATTGGATCAGCCAATCGGATTGAACTTGAATCTGATTGGCTGATTGAATCAGCCAATCAGATTTTTCCTACCTTAATTCCGATTGGCTGATAGAATCCTATCAGCCAATCGGAATTCAAGGGACGCCATCTTGGATGATGTCACTTAAAGGTACAGTCATTGAGTCGTCGGATCAAGAAAGAAGAGGATGCTCTGCGTCGGATGTCTCTTCAGGATGCTGCCGCTCCGCTCCGGATGGATGAACAGAGAAGATGCCGCCTGGATCAAGACTTCTGATGGATGGAAGACCTCTTCTTGCCCCGCTTGGATGAAGACTTCTGCCGGTCTGGATGTCCTCTTCTGCCCCATCGGATGAAGACTTCGGCCCGCTGGGTGAAGACACGGTAGGGAGATCTTCAGGGGGGTAGTGTTAGGTTTATTTAAGGGGGGTTTGGGTTAGAGTAGGGGTATGTGGGTGGTGGGTTGTAATGTGTGTGGGGGGTATTGTGTTTTTTTTTACAGGCAAAAGAGCTGTTTTCTTTGGGGCATGCCCCCGCAAAAGGTCCTTTTAAGGGCTGGTAAGGTAATAGAGCTGTTAACTTTTGTAATTTAGTATAGGGTAGGGCATTTTTTTTTATTTTGGGGGGCTTTGTTATTTTATTAGGGGGCTTAGATTAGGTGTAATTAGTTTAAAATTCTTGTAATATTTTTTTATTTTTTGTAATTTAGTGTTTGTTTTTTTTGTACTTTAGTTTAGTTTATTTCATTGTATTTAATTGTAGGTACTTGTAGTTAATTTATTTAATTTATTTCATGATAGTGTAGTGTTAGGTTTAATTGTAACTTAGGTTAGGATTTATTTTACAGGTAATTTTGTAATTATTTTAACTAGGTAGCTATTAAACAGTAAATATCTATTTAATAGCTATTTTACCTAGTTAAAATAAATACAAAGTTGCCTGTAAAATAAATATAAATGCTAAAATAGCTACAATGTAACTATTAGTTATATTGTAGCTATATTAGGGTTTATTTTACAGGTAAGTATTTAGTTTTAAATAGGATTCATTTATTTAATTAATGTAATGATAGTGTAGTGTTAGGTGTAATTGTAACTTAGGTTAGGATTTATTTTACAGGTAAATTTATATTTATTTTAGCTAGGTAGTTATTAAATAGTTATTAAATATTTAATAACTATTGTACCTAGTTAAAATAAATACAAAGTTGCCTGTAAAATAAATATAAATCCTAAAATAGCTACAATGTAACTATTAGTTATATTGTAGCTATATTAATAGCTAGTAGGGGGCTTAGATTAGGTGTAATTAGTTTAAAATTATTGTAATATTTTATTATTTTTGGTAATTTAGTGTTTGTTTGTTTTTTGGTACTTTTCTGATGGATGGAAGACCTCTTCTTGCCCCGCTTGGATGAAGACTTCTGCCAGTCTGGATGTCCTCTTCTGCCCCATCGGATGAAGACTTCGGCCCGGCTGGGTGAACACGACTCAAGGTAGGGAGATCTTCAGGGGGGTAGTGTTAGGTTTATTTAAGGGGGGTTTGGGTTAGAGTAGGGGTATGTGGGTGGTGGGTTGTAATGTGGGGGGGTATTGTGTTTTTTTTTTACAGGCAAAAGAGCTGTTTTCTTTGGGGCATGCCCCGCAAAAGGCCCTTTTAAGGGTTGGTAAGGTAATAGAGCTGTTAACTTTTGTAATTTAGTATAGGGTAGGGCATTTTTTATTTTGGGGGGCTTTGTTATTTTATTAGGGGGCTTAGATTAGGTGTAATTAGTTTAAAATTCTTGTAATATTTTTTTATTTTTTGTAATTTAGTGGGGGGTTTTTTGTACTTTAGTTTAGTTTATTTAATTGAATTTAACTGTAGGTACTTGTAGTTAATTTATTTAATGATAGTGTAGTGTTAGGTTTAATTGTAACTTAGGTTAGGATTTATTTTACAGGTAATTTTGTAATTATTTTAACTAGGTAGCTATTAAATAGTCAATATCTATTTAATAGCTATTGAACTACAATGTAACTATTAGTTATATTGTAGCTATATTAATAGCTAGTAGGGGGCTTAGATTAGGTGTAATTAGTTTAAAATTATTGTAATATTTTATTATTTTTGGTAATTTAGTGTTTGTATTTTGGTACTTGTATGATGGATGGAAGACCTCTTCTTGCCCCGCTTGGATGAAGACTTCTGCCGGTCTGGATGTACTCTTCTGCCCCATCGGATGAAGACTTCGGCCCGGCTGGGTGAACACGACTCAAGGTAGGGAGATCTTCAGGGGGGTAGTGTTAGGTTTATTTAAGGGGGGTTTGGGTTAGAGTAGGGGTATGTGGGTGGTGGGTTGTAATGTGGGGGGGGGTATTGTGTTTTTTTTTACAGGCAAAAGAGCTGTTTTCTTTGGGGCATGCCCCGCAAAAGGCCCTTTTAAGGGTTGGTAAGGTAATAGAGCTGTTAACTTTTGTAATTTAGTATAGGGTAGGGCATTTTTTTTTATTTTGGGGGGCTTTGTTATTTTATTAGGGGGCTTAGATTAGGTGTAATTAGTTTAAAATTCTTGTAATATTTTTTTATTTTTTGTAATTTAGTGTTTGTTTGTTTTTGTAATTTAGTGGGGGGTTTTTGTACTTTAGTTTATTTAATTGTAGATAATTGTAGGTACTTGTAGTTAATTTATTTAATGATAGTGTAGTGTTAGGTTTAATTGTAACTTAGGTTAGGATTTATTTTACAGGTAATTTTGTAATTATTTTAACTAGGTAGCTATTAATTAGTCAATAACTATTTAATAGCTATTGTACCTAGTTAAAATAAATACAATGTTGCCTGTAAAATAAATATAAATGCTAAAATAGCTACAATGTAACTATTAGTTATATTGCAGCTATATTAGGGTTTATTTTACAGGTAAGTATTTAGTTTTAAATAGGATTCATTTATTTAATTATAGTGTAGTGTTAGGTTTAATTGTAACTTAGGTTAGGATTTATTTTACAGGTAAATTTGTATTTATTTTAGCTAGGTAGTTATTAAATAGTTATTAACTATTTAATAACTATTGTACCTAGTTAAAATAAATACAAAGTTGCCTGTAAAATAAATATAAATGCTAAAATAGCTACAATGTAACTATTAGTTATATTGCAGCTATATTAGGGTTTATTTTACAGGTAAGTATTTAGTTTTAAATAGGATTCATTTATTTAACTATAGTAAATTTATTTCGTTTTATTTAAATTATATTTATGTTAGGGGGGTGTTAGGGTTAGGGTTAGACTTAGGTTTAGGGGTTAATAACCTTATTATAGTAGCGGTGACGCTGGGGGCGGGAGATTAGGGGTTAATAATTGTAGGTAGATGGCGGCGATGTTAGGGAGGGCAGATTAGGGGTTAATAAAATGTATTATAGTGTTTGCGAGGCGGGAGTGCGGCGGTTTAGGGGTTAATACATTTATTATAGTGGCGGCGATTTGCGGTCGGCAGATTAGGGGTTAATACTTGTAGTTAGATTGTGGCGACGTTGGGGGGGGCAGATTAGGGTTTAATAACTATAATGTAGGGGTCGGCGGTGTTAGGGACAGCAGATTAGGGGTTAATAGCTATAATGTAGGCGGCGATATCGGGTCGGCAGATTAGGGGTTAATACTTGTAGTTAGATTGCGGCGACGTTGGGGGGGGCAGATTAGGGGTTAATAACTATAATGTAGGGGTCGGCGGTGTTAGGGACAGCAGATTAGGGGTTAATAGCTATAATGTAGGCGGCGGCGATATCGGGTCGGCAGATTAGGGGTTAATACTTGTAGTTAGATTGCGGCGACGTGGGGGGGGCAGATTAGGGGTTAATAACTATAATGTAGGGGTCGGCGGTGTTAGGGACAGCAGATTAGGGGTTAATAGCTATAATGTAGGCGGCGGCGATATCGGGTCGGCAGATTAGGGGTTAATACTTGTAGTTAGATTGCGGCGACGTTGGGGGGGGCAGATTAAGGGTTAATAACTATAATGTAGGGGTCGGCGGTGTTAGGGACAGCAGATTAGGGGTTAATAGCTATAATGTAGGCGGCGGCGATATCGGGTCGGGAGATTAGGGGTTAATACTTGTAGTTAGATTGCGGCGACGTTGGGGGGGCAGATTAGGGGTTAATAACTATAATGTAGGGGTCGGCGATGTTAGGGACAGCAGATTAGGGGTTAATAGTTATAATGTAGGTTGCGGCGATATCCGATCGGCAGATTAGGGGTTAAATAATGTTATTATAGGGTTTGCGATGTAGGGGGGCCTCGGTTTAGTGGTTCATAGGTAGTTTATGGGTGTTAGTGACTTAGTGTACTAAAACATGCCGAATTTCGGAACCGAATAGAACCGAATTCAGCCGAATCCGAATAAATCCGAAACAAATTTATTCAGATCCGAATAAATCTGAAACGAATTTATTCAAATTTTGCCGAATCCGATTTGAACCGAAAACTAACCGAATTTTTTAGCCGTGCACATGTCTAATATGCAGGCTTCTTCATCAGATGATAAGTTTTAAACATAGGGCAGGATGCCTGCTTTGTCCAAAACTCTAAATGGATTAGGTTATCATGTGATAGAATGTGTATACTGCTAGTATAAGAACAATAATATAAAGCTAAAATCCCTACACATGTTTTATTGCAAGCTTGATATTATGACGCTAGATCTGTTACAGGTTGCTAATAAAATCGCAATGAGAGCTTTAGACAATAATACTTAACCCAGTGAATTTGCAAATATTAGACACAGAGCATATGTGAATATATAATAAACAAGTTTTATATTATTATGGTGGATAACATTATTACACAGACTTAAACACATTTTATTAGTATACAAACTAAAAAAAGGAAGAGAAGTTAAATAACTTGGTATATTCTGTCTTAAATAATAATAATAATAAAGAATAGAAAGTAAAGCAACCTTTATAGATTCTAGCTATCATACAGCCAGATTATGAGTTTTGAGCGCTATAGGGAAATTAACGATCGCAACATTTTCGGCGTTATTTCACCTCCCTAAAGCGCTGCTATTACAGGTTTACAAAAAGCAGGCTTGTGTGGGCGATATGGTGGTGTTGAGCTCCGTACCGCACCAAAATCGAGGGCTGCTTTGACATGCTTGTGCACAATTTCCCCATAGACATCAATGGGGAGAGCAGGCAAAAAAAAGCCTATCACCTGCAATCACAGAAACAAAAGCTCCGTAACACAGCCGCATTGATGTCTATGGGAAAGAAAAAGTTATGTTTAAACTTAACACCCTAACATAAACCCCACGTCTAAACACCCCTAATCTGCTGCCCCTAACATCGCCGCCACCAACATAATGTTATTAACCCCTAATCTGCTGCCCCTGACATTGCCGCCACTTACATTACAGTTATTAACCCCTAATCTGCTGCCCCTAACATCGCCGCCACCTACATTAAGTTATTAACCACTAATCTGCTGCCCCTAACATCGCCGCCACTTACATTACAGTTATTAACCACTAATCTGCTGCCCCTAACATCGCCGCCACTTATATTACAGTTATTAACCCCTAATCTAATTTCCCAAAAATTGCTGCCACCTACCTACACTTATTAACTCCTAATCTGCCGCCCCAATGTCGCCACCACTATACTAAAGTTATTAACCCCTAAACCTAACCCTAACATAACCCTAAGCATAACCCTAACCCTAACACCCCCTAACTTAAATATAATTAAAATAAAGCTTACAATTGTTAACTAAATAATTCCTATTTAAAACTAAATACATACTTACCTGTAAAAAAAAAAAAAAAACTAAGCTAGCTATAAAATAACTTAGTTATATTGTAGCTATCTTAGGTTTTATTTTTATTTCACAGGTAAGTTTGTATTTATTTTAACTAGGTAGACTAGTTAGTAAATAGTTATTAACTATTTACTAGCTACCTAGTTAAAATAAATACAAAGTTACCTGTAAAATAAAACCTAACCTGCCTTACACTAAAACCTAACATTACAATAAAATAAAATAAATTAAATTTATAAAATTCAATTTACTAACTTACAAAAAAAACAAACAGTAAATTACAAAAAATAAAAAACGAAATTATCAAAAATAAAAACAAATTACTCCTAATCTAATAGCCCTATCAAAATAAAAAAAGTCCCCCCAAAATAAAAAAACCCTAGCCTACACTAAACTGCCAATGGCCCTTAACAGGGCCTTTTGCGGGCCATCGCCCCAAAGAATCAGCTCTTTTACATTGCAATAAAAAATACAAACAACCCACCAGCAGTAAAACCCACCACCCACCCAACCAAACCCCCCAAATAAAAACCTATCTAAATAAACCTAAGCTAAACATTGCCCTGAAACCCTTTAGCGAATTGCCCAAAACCCTAACCTAAAAAAAAAAAAAAAAAAAAAAAAACCTTAAAATACTTAACAATAATCCCCGACGATCCACTTACAGTTATTGAAGTCCGGACATCCATCCTCCTCCAGTCAGCGAAGTCCTTATCCAAGCGAGAAGAAGTCTCTTTTCAGGGCAATGTTTAGCTTAGGTTTACTTAGGTTTTATTTTTATTTGTCAGGTTTGGTTGGGTGGGTGGTGAGTTTTACTGTTGGGGGGTTGTTTGTATTTTTTATTGCAATGTAAAAGAGCTGATTTCTTTGGGGCAATGCCCCGCAAAAGACCCCTTTAAGGGTCATTGTCAGTTTAGTGTAGGCTAGGGGTTTTTTTATTTTGGGGGGGGCTTTTTTATTTTTATAGGGCTATTAGATTAGGAGTAATTCGCTTTTATTTTTGATAACTTCGTTTTTTATTTTTTGTAATTTAGTGTTTATTTTTTTTTGTAAGTTAGTAAATTGTATTTTATTGATTTAATGTATTTCATTTTATTGTAATGTTAGGTTTTAGTGTAAGGCAGGTTAGGTTTTATTTTTCAGTTAACTGTATTTATTTTAACTAGGTAGCTAGTAAATAGTTAATAACTATTTACTAACTAGTCTACCTAGTTAAAATAAATACAAACTTACCTGTGAAATAAAAATAAAACCTAAGATAGCTACAATATATCTATTGGTTATTTTGTAGCTAGCTTAGGGGTTTTTTTTACAGGTAAGTATGTATTTAGTTTATTTAGATTTATTTAGATTTATTTTAATTATATTTAAGTTAGGGGGTGTTAGGCTTAGGGTTACGTTAGGGTTCAGGTTAGACTTAGGGTTAGAGTTACGTTAGGGTTAGGATTAGGGGTTAATATATTTTTGTAGAGTTAGTGATGTGGGAGGTCAGAGGTTTAGGGTTTAATAATTTATTTTAGTATATTTCGTTGTGGGGGGCTTGCGGTTTAGTGGTTAATAGGTTTATTAAATCAGCAGTGTGGATGGACGGCAGATTAGGGGTTAATAATATTTGCTATACGGGAGGGCGGTGGTTTAGGGGTTAATAGGTTTATTATAGTGGCAATGATGTCGGGGAGCTGCGGAATACGGGTTAATAAATTTTAATTGTGGCGGCAAGGTCCAGAGCGGCGGATTAGGGGTTAATACATACTGCGGTTTAGGAGTTAATAGGTAGTTTATGGGGGTTTAGTGTACTTTTTAACACTTTAGTTATGAGTTTTATGCTACAGCTTTGTAACGTAAAACTCATAACTACTGACTTTAGATGGCGGTACAGATCTTGTCAGTATAGGGTGAACCGCTTACTTTTTGGCCTCCCAGGCAAACTCGTAATACCGGCGCTATGAGAGTCCCATTGAAAAAGGACTTTTTAAAAAGTGCGGTACTGATGTTGCGTGACGCGCAAAAAGTTTTGCGGTACACCTATACCTACAAGACTTGTAATAGCAGCGTTAGGGAAAAAGCAGCGTTATGAAGCATAACGCTGCTTTTTCCCTCATAACGCAAAACTTGTAATCTAGCTGATATATAGTTATCATACTAGGAAAGCAGCTAAAACAATTACCTTATTTAGTCCATGTTGCTCTAGTGAGTCAAAGGTGTGGATCCAGAATGCCTCTCTTTTCCTTAGCTTCAATGCACTATCACCTCCTCTTTCTTTAGGGTTTATATGTTCTAAGATTGAACCTTTCAGGTATTTGAAGTTATATTCTGGTGGGTGTATTGTCTGAGTACTAATGTGTATGTGCTACACAATTAGCCCTATTGCATTTAGAAAAAACCTTATGTGGGGCCATTTTGTTTTTTTAGACATTATATGTTTGCGCTCACCTATTAAAGTACGTGTATATAATACACCACATTATAGAAGATAATAAAGTTTATGGAGAATCTCGTACCCATGGCCGTACCAATGATCAGTAAATAAAATCCTTCACCATATATAGGAACTGATACATTTATAAATGATACCAAGAGAATGAAGCAAATTGGAAAGTTGTTTACAACTGCATATTCTACCTAAATCATGAAAGCAGTGGTGTCGCTAGGGTTGGTGTCACCTCTGCACTCTGCCCACCCCCAGAGCCCCGCCTGCCCTCCCCTCCTACCTCTTCAGTGTGCACTTAGTGTACCGTAACCATACCGGCCTGGTGGGCATTATACGTGGCTCCTTCACTTTAGAGACAGTGTCAGACAGTCATGCGGTCAGGTGCCAGGCCTCCTCCTCACGATTTCCCGGTTCCCGTTTAGAGAGACAGCACAGCAGTGGGTGACTCCACTGCTCCACACGTCACTGAGCAGTGAGCATAGATAGGCAGACAGGTTTAGGCTAGCAGCACAACTTTGCAAGCCCCACGGCATGCCCACAACATTCATAGTGAAATTGGGCAGGGGAGGAGCAAAGTACAAACAAGCAAAAGCAGCCGGTAAAACTATTTGTGGAAATTGCAGAGCTGGCTCAAGGGGCAAAACAATTGTGTGTCTACAACTTTCCCAGTCCTACTAATGTTCACAAATGTTGGCCCCTCTAATAAAAAAATCTATGCATCTCTACATTGTATTTCTTTGAAATTCAATAAAATTAAAAAAAAAAATTCTGGTGGTGTCACCCCCTGGAGGGTGTCACCCTGGTGCGGCCCGCACCCCCCTAGTGACGCCATTGCATGAAAGCAAATGTTTGGGTTTCATGTACCATTGTGTGTCATAATATAATATACATATTTGTCTGTGCTTGTGACTGAAATAGAAGCTTATATTTACACTGCCCTTTGTTTTTTGCCGGAATGCTCACTTCCCAAGCTGAAGAAGCCCACCTTTATTGTGTATATTAATATCACCCATATGATCATGTAAGTCCAGGCTTTTTGCTTCAGGGGGTTTACTTATACTGTAAATATTCCAAAGAATGTAGGTTTCATCTCAGTGATAATGAAAACTGCATTCAATGACCTGCAGAGGCCTCAGTGTATAATTGGAAATAGCAAGGTTACAGAGACAGATCCTGAGGAGAAAGTTGATGAAATGTAAAATAATTCTCTC
The DNA here is from genome assembly GCF_027579735.1 of Bombina bombina. Taxonomy (NCBI): domain Eukaryota; kingdom Metazoa; phylum Chordata; class Amphibia; order Anura; family Bombinatoridae; genus Bombina; species Bombina bombina. The sequence goes on from NC_069503.1 coordinate 967,235,646, forward strand.
TTCTATGTGCAATATCCTCAGGAAACAAAATGATTATATTGTAATAAAAAGTTAAACAAGTGCTATTTCCAGTATATTTCCCTAAGCTTAGAAGCAATAATATTTTCCTTGACCAAGCAAGATTCTGTATTTTTGTTGTCATCCGTGCAAAACATAGTAATAAAGCCTGATTTCTTTATATACTAAATAGCTTCAGTGTAATGGAGCTTCCTATTTATACCGATAGTCATTAACCCATTGTTTCCCTATGCCAAAGTGTTCTAGTTGTTCACTTCATATTGCAATGTACTCCAGTCCTTTCTGGCAGACAAGGAGTTAATCAATGGATGACTTGCTTCCCAAGAGAATGCCCCAATACTAACAACAGGATCAGACACCAGCACTGTATATTGAATACAGGAATTGGGTTAAATGTAATAATTAAATTAATGTCCCAATCGTATCATTTGTTGAGGGTATTATTGATAGTGGTGTAGCTAATTTATACTTAGAAATACCTGAGTTAATATTGTGACATAAAGAAAGAAAATGCCTAATTTACCCAATTATGGTCCAGATTACAAGTGGCGCACTAACAGTATGGAACTAGCGACAAGGGGTTTATCGTGGATGTTTGCGCACAAAAAGTTTATTGTTTGTATTACACATTGAAAGTGAGCGCGATCGCTTAAGCACAATTAAAGTTAACGCACATCGGGATAGTGCATCCTCAGAGCTCTGATTAACTGTTTTGCAAAACAAAAAAGTGTCACAAAACACATCAAAAATACATTATAAAGTACAGTTACACTCATAACAACACTATGTGATAAAAAAATATTTTAAAACAAAATTGACCAAAAAAAATGTTGTGCTCAAAGATATGAGGCCTCAGGTGTTGTTAAAGGTTTTTAACATAGAAATACATCCTTATACATGCCTAAAGATGTATATATATATCTATCTATATATATATATATATATATATATATATATATATATATATATATAAATCCGTATATAGAAGGGCACTCTCAGGATTTGTAAATGAAAAAAAAAAATTCTTTATTCGTTACATCAACAAAGCATGACCATGCTTTGTTGATGTAACGAATAAAGAAAAAAAAATTTCATTTACAAATCCTGAAAGTGTCCTTCTATATACGGATTTACATACTTATTTTTTGAGGATTGCACCCAGGTCTACTATACACCACCTAGGTAGGAGTGCTGGGCCACAGGCTAATTGACACATTATATATATATATATATATATATATATATATATATATATATATATGTATATATGTGCGTACAGATATATTTATGTATTTATATGTGTATATATGTATTTACAGACTTATATACACATATAAGCACATAAATACATATGTATACATATATAAACATTTATAGAAGTGCTCTTTGCATTTAAGTAGATGAAAAAGCATATTCATGCAATATTCATATTTAATAAAGTGTTTTACTGTGTATTTACTGTAAATATTTCCCATTACATTGTTCTGCACATAGCAGAATATGTTCTAAGTATTTTAAAATAGATATTTACATATATATATATATATATATATATATATATATATATATATATATATATATATATATACAGTATATATACAGTATATATACCTATATATTATAATATATATATATAGGTATAGATATATTGTACCAAAATGCCATCATATATATGTATATACAGTATATATGTGTGTGTGTGCGTGTTTATGAATAAATAGAACATATTCTGACATGTGAAGAACATTGGAATGTAAAATATTCATATTTTCATGTCAGGTTAGCAAAGTTGAGAATATGTGATGGGGTTTGCGCGCTAGTAAGATGTTTGTTTGTTTTCTCACTTTTTCTGCTCCATTGAATTCTATGGGTGAATACTTTAACGCTCGTGCAATGTCCTAAGTTTGGCTTTTTGAGCACATCAGGTCAGCACTTGTGCGAAAACAGTTTACTTTTAGCTTGTAATACGAGTGCTACCCAACACGCACAAAAAGCTTACTTCTAGCAGAGTTAGCGTTCAAGCAGGAGTGTTAAGGACTACTCTACTTGTAATATGACTCTATATATATGTGCAGTGTATGATGATAAATGACTGTGACTTTAAATTTAATCTTTATTGAAAATTATTTAAAAACAAAAAAATAAAACAGACCCACACTGACTAGGGATGGGCGAATGTTTTGCATCATTCCAAAAATGGAACAAATTTTAACATTTGTTTAATGTAATAGTATTTCTAATGCTTTCTTTAAATGTAATATTCTATTAGAATTTTTCTAATAATTCTATTTGAATTATGCAATATTAGAATTCGAAAAAAAAAATGTTATGCTTTCTTTAAATGTAATATTCGAATTAGGCAATATTCGGGGGGAAAAACATTTGAATTTATAAATTTGTATCTATTATGTATCAATTTACAAAATTCCCTGCCAAATGAACTATTGAACTGAATAGCATTTGTTAAATCGAATGTTACTTTCAAAATTTCGAATGTTGATATTTGATCTAATTATGAACATTCAAAAATGAAAGTAACATTCAAAACCCAGAAATAACATTTGATTACCAAATTTTAATGGATTTTCATTCTAATCAACATTAGATTGTCCACAGGATTATTCGTTCTACAAAATGAATGGCACTTTCAGTACATTCGCCCATCCCTAACACTGACCCAACGTATAAATTCAAAATACTTAACTCAGTTGCAATCATGGATTTTTAAAATATCACATTATGGTTATATTTTACTTTCACCCTATTTTTGGACATTCATTATTTTAGTATTGCCCTTTTCAACTCAATCATCTATTTTCATTATTTATCAGAAGCCATTTTTTCCTTTTGGTTTGTTGAAAAATGTCCAAATATTCAAAACTAAATGACACACTTATGGGCCCATTTTTCATTTATCGAATTCTACCATTAAAAGGACTTAAATCTTACATTAATTTTGCTTATGGGCATAAACATACTCATATTGCCCCACTGCTATATTGGATGATGAACATCACCAAATGCTACCTGCTCAATCAATTTAAGTTAAAAAAAGAGATAATAATAATAATAATTATTATTATTATTATCAGGTATGTGTAGAGCGCCAACAGATTCCGCAGCGCTGTAAACAGTCAATATACAGGATAGCTTTTGCAGGGATTAAGTGGGTAGAGGGCCCTGCCGGGAGTTTCACTGTTGTAGTCGGCTCTTATGAAGGCGATCTGCAAACAGCTGGGTTCATAGGCTTACATTCTTAGGGGTTCAAGGGGAAAGCAATGGAGTTAGGAAAGGTTAGTGTTGGTTGTAAGCATCCCTGAATAGTAGAGTTTTTAGGGAGCGCTTCAAGCTGTTAAAACTAGGGGAGAGTCTTGTAGAGCAAGGCAGGGAATTCCACAAGATGGGGGCCAGTCTGGAGAAGTCCTGTAGACGGGAATGTGAGGAAGTAACAAGAGAGGAGGAGAGGAGGAGATCCTGAGCTGATCGAAGGGGACGGGAGGGAGAGTATCTGGAGACAAGTTCTGAAATGTAGGGGGGAGCAGTGCAGTTGAGAGCTTTGTATGTCAGAGTGAGGATTTTGTGTTTAATCCTAGAGGCAACAGGAAGCCAGTGAAGGTATTGGCAGAGAGGCGCAGCAGATGAAGATCGACGAGTAAGGAAGATGAGCCTGGCAGAGGCATTCAAAATGGATTGTAAAGGAGCTATGCGGCAGCTAGGTAGACCAGAGAGGACAGAGTTGCAGTAGTCGAGGCGGGAAAGGATGAGAGAGTGGATTAAAATCTTAGTTGTATCTTGTGTAAGGAAATGTCTAATTTTAGCGATTTTTTTAAGGTGGAAGCGGCAGGCTTTAGCCAAGGACTGAATGTGAGGAGTGAAGGAAAGATCTGAGTCAAGTGTGACCCCAAGACATCAGGCATGCGGGGTAGGAGTAATGATGGAATTATCAACATTTATTGAAATTTTGGGGGTGGAGACATTGGAAGAAGGGGAAAAAATAAGGAGTTCCGTTTTGGAGAGATTTAGCTTAAGGTAGTGAGAGGACATCCAAGATGAGATATGAGTAAGACAGTTAGTGACACGGGTTAGTAAGGAAGGAGGTAGGTCTGGTGCAGAGAGGTAGATTTGGGTGTCATCGGCATACAAATTATATTAAAACCCATGGGACTTTATTAAGGAACCTAATGATGACGTGTAGATTGAAAAGAGAAGGGGACCGAGGACAGAGCCTTGAGGTACCCAAACAGAAAGTGGTAATGGGGCAGAGGATGCTCCGGAGAAGGCTACACTAAATGTACGGTTAGTTAGATAGGAAGAGAACCACGAAAGAGCTGTGTCGCAGATGCCGAAGAATTGGAGGGTTTGGAGCAGAAGAAGGTGGTCAACAGTGTCAAAGGCTGCAGACAGGTCAAGGAGGATAAGCAGAGAGAAGTGGCCTTTGGATTTTGCTGTAAGCAGATCGTTGTTAACCTTGACAATTGCTGTCTCTGTAGAGTGATGGGGATGAAATCCAGATGGCAGTGGGTCAAGAAGAGAGTTTAGTGTAAGGAAATGGGATAGACGTGCATATACTAGCTTTTCTAGGAGCTTTGAGGCAAGAGGGAGTAGGGAAATAGGGCGGTAGTTGGATGGGGAGGTTGGATCGAGGGAAGGTTTTTTGAGGATAGGTGTGACAAGTGCATGTTTTAGAGATGAGGGAAATATACCAGTGCTGAGGGAGAGGTTGAAAATCTGTGTGAGTATGGGGGTGAGGGTAGAAGAGAGGGAGGGGAGTAGCTGTGAGGGGATGGGGTCGAGTGGACAGGTAGTGAGGTGGGAGGACAGTATAAGGGCAGAAACTTCATCCTCGTTAACAGGGGCAAAAGAGCTGCATTTTTGGATATTTGGGATTTTGATGATTGTGAGCTTTTGAGGGGTGGGAGATTGGTAGTATGTTGAGTGCTGATTTCACTTCTGATGGAGTCAATTTTATTTTTGAAGTGGCTGGCAAAATCTTGAGCTGAGATAGAGGTTGTATTAGGAGGTGGGGGTGGGCGGAGAAGAGTATTGAACGTGGAGAACAGATGTTTTGGGTTAGAGGAAAGAGTAGAGATGAGATTAGAGAAGTATTGTTGCTTATGGAGATTAAGGGCAGAGTAGTAGGAGTTCAGGATGAACTTGTAGTGAAGAAAGTCAGCTGAACTCCGAGATTTCCTCCAGTGTCACTCAGCAGTACGGGAACATCTGCATAGGTACAGTGTCAGAGGAGTATGCCAGGGCTGAGGATGAGAGTGTGTTTTCAGAGCTAGGGTTGGAGGGGCCAGATTGTCAATGACCAATGTAAGGGTGGAGTTATAGTGGCAGATAGATTGGTCAGGGCAGGAAAAGGAGGTGATGGATGAGAGGAGAGGTTTGAGAGAGCTAGCGAGCTGTTGCAGATCTAGTGACTTAGTGCTTCTGTGAAGTTTGGTGTGAGGGAAGGGATGTTGCAAGTTAGGAGATGGTGGTCAGAGAGAGGGGGAGTTTGTTAAATTTGAGATAGTGCATCGATAGGTGAAAATCAGGTCAAGGGAATGACCATCTTTGTGAGTGGGAGAGTCAGTCCATTGTGACAGGCCGGAAGAGGATAATAAGCATTTTTACATGAAAATTAGCAAAACCTAAAACCCAACAAACACACAAGCCCTTTGTACTAATAATGCACGTGTTCATATCTAATAGAGAGCCATACAAACATATCTCCATGGTTTTGAAACACAACAGGTTAATTGCACACATGTTACCTATCAGCATCACTACAACTTGTGATGTAGTTGATAAACCCCCAAAATCTCCATTTTGTTTTTCGTTAATTAAGCGCCTTTGGTTTTTGGATTATGAAATCAGGAGATTAACAATGCAGCAATATTTTGACGTTTTTAGAATGTAAAGATTTAGAGCTAGAGGGGTATTATAGAATTGTGATCACTAAAATGAAGTTCAGAAATTGTTAGAAAATTGTTTATAAATAGCTCATTTACCTTTATTTTGTCATTATAAATCATTGTTTTTGCCTGTTGAAACTGACACTTACATTGAAAATATCAGTTCAGCAGTACTGGCTATAAAAACAGTTATGTAAACAAAAGGCAGCTTTAGAAATCAACAACTCAGTGTGGGCGGGAGACAGAAAGCTTAGAATATTCAAATGTTGTCCTGCATTAGCTTTACTTGATTACAATGGACTCTTACAAGCTGTTTACCTGAGTGAGTACATTTCTCTTTAATTTAATATACATTTTTATTGAAGATAGTTTCTCATAACAAAATAAAATGTACATTAGAAATCTTGCACATGGTACATAGCCTTCCCTTGACATTGACAGACTCAATCTTCTGTCAATGTTTACACATTTCTGCTCGTAACCCAAATAACTCCAGTAAACCAAGATACTTAGGGTTGACACCTTAGGTTACTTTGTTATCAACTAATACATTTTTAGATTATAACTGCATTTTTCCCATGTACAAAATTCAAAAATAAAAAAAAATAGAAAGAATAGTCAGATATAAAGAGAGAGAGGGTAGGGGAGGGAAGTGGGGAAGGACCTACACAGAACCTCACCTTTTAATTTGTATAGTGCGATTTAGTATCTATACGGACCCATAGAGACCTGAGGCGCGTAGGTAAATGGACCTAATCACCAAAGACCTTTCACATGTCTTCTGCTCTGGAGTTGGGTGAATCATACATAATCCAGTAATACCAGACCCTCTGGAAGGAGTCCTGCATATCCTGTAGGGTAGCTGCCTGCGCTGACATATTATAATAGTGCCTGATCTTAAGTATAATCTCCCCCCATGTTGGAGAGCACTCCCTCCAGTGGCGTGCAATACATACCCTAGTAGCTATGCAAGCTATCCTAATGAATTGTTTTATGTATTTATTAAACTCTTTAAGTCCAGTGTGTAGTAAGGCTTGCTCCATTGAGAGTTTAATGGGGCTATCTAGAATAGAGCTTAGAAAGTGTGATAGTTTATTCCATATTCTATGGGAGTGAGGACAAACCCACCACATGTGTTTGTATGAACCCTCTTCTTCGCATCCTCTATAACAGAGTTTGGACCTGTTTCTGATGGTGTAAGAAGTTATTATCGGGGTAAGGTACCATCAAAAACTAGTCTTAACAGAATTCTCAAGCATGTCTGCACTAAGCAACCCTCTCCTCGTGTTATACAAAATGTCCTGCCATGTTTGTACATCAAACTCCTTGTCTAGGTCTGTTTCCCATTTAATTTGCAGAGGGGATTTGGTGTTCCCTGTGGCCCCTTGAATTGCCTGGTACAATCGTGTTATAGATTTCTTGGGTCTTGTTGGTGAGCTACATATAATTTCTAAGATGGTAAGAGGTCTACCTGCACTAGCTAAAGTGTAGTGTTGTATTATGGAGGAGACTTGAAGATATAAGAACCAGTGGAGTTTAGTTGGGTGAAGTTTTTCCTGTAATTGTGTGTAGGTAATCATTTTACCCCTATCCAATAGGACCGCTATCCTATATAGTCCTCTGTTTTCCCACTTTTTAATAAATATGGTAGATTCTCTCTTAATTACGCATCTTAGTGGTGTTTTGATAGAATTATGTGGTAGTAATTGGAGAGTTGAAGTGAGCTTGGCCCATTGTTTAATCATGAAGTCTGAGATTGAGAAAGCAATGTGATTTTTACCCGAACATCTTTTCAGGTCCCAAAGTGCTAATGCTCGTGGATCTAATTCTGTTATGTCTGCCTCTATTTTTGACCAAACCAAGTCTTCTTCTAATTCGTTCAAGAGGGCTGTCTGTTCTAACCTAGCCGCTTGGTAATACTGTTTGAAATTTGGTGCTCCTATACCCCCCAATTTTCTATGTCTGTTAAGTGTATTAGATGAGATTCGGGCCTTTTTATTGCCTCTTACGAAGCTATTGGTATGTTTTTGAAGATCTTCCAGATCTTGCATTGGGATGTTTATAGGTAGAGTACGGAACAGATATAAAATCCGTGGAAGCACTGTCATTTTGACTGCTGATAATCTACCATACCAGGAGAATCTGAGTTTGCTCCAGACTCTCAGGTCTTGTTTGATGGATTTATATAGTGTGGGGAAGTTAGCCTGATATAGTTCTGAAGAACTTTTTGTTAAATTGATCCCTAGGTATCGAAGGTGATGTTTGACCCATTTAAACTCAAAATTTAATTCTATTAACTTTTTTGTGTGCTCGGGGAGTGCTATGGGCATGGCTTTGCATTTCTCCAAATTAACTTTATAACCCGAGATGCTGGAAAATAAGTCTATAATTTTGTAAAGATTTGGCAGGGAGATCAGGGGTTTGGTTAGGGAAAGAAAGATATCGTCTGCAAATAAAGTGAGCTTATACTCCCCCCGCTTAATAGTTATCCCAGAGATGTCTAGCGAGTTTCTAATGTGTTGAGCTAGGGGTTCTATGCATAGTGCAAATAACAGGGGGGACAGCGGGCATCCCTGTTGGGTACCGTTAAGGACAGCAAATTTTTCAGATTGATGACCCATAGCTCTGACTCGTGCAGTCGGGGTGGAGTATATATTTTTGATTGCTTTTAAAAACGGACCCCTAATACCCACTATCTCTAAAACCGCCTGCATAAAGTCCCAATCAACTCTGTCAAATGCCTTCTCTGCGTCCAAAGAGAGCAACAGAGAAGGCGTTTTTGTGTTTTGTGCATAATCAATTAGGGCTATCATACGCCTGACATTGTCCGGGGCTTCTCTATTTTTGATGAAACCCACCTGGTCCGGGTGAATTAATCTGGGGAGAATGTGTTTCAGACGATTAGCTAAGATTTTTGTAAAAAAATTTAAGTCCTGGTTTATCAGGGATATTGGTCTATAATTATGGCAAGACAATTTGTCTTTGCCTGGTTTGGGGATTACTATAATCTTGGCATCCAGCAGTTCCGGGGGGATGGAATGACCCTGCAATATATGATTAAAAAATTTGACTAAATGGGACGTGAGATGTGTTTTAAATAATTTATAATAATCACCCGGGAAACCGTCCGGGCCAGCCGCCTTCCCTGATTTTAATTCCTTTAGCACTGAAAGCACCTCTTGATTTGTGATGTCTGCACCTAGGGTATCAAGATCTTGTTGGTTAACCTCAGGTAGGTTGGCTTCTTCTAAGAATTTGACAAGTAACTGTTGGGTTTGTGTTGTTTTGTTGACCTTGTGTCTATCATATAATGACCCGTAGTAAGCAGCAAAAGTGTTAACTATCTCTATTGGGTTGGAGGTCACTACCCCTCCCGGATTGCGAAGTGTGGGAATTGTAATATCCCTAGTTTTATTTCTAATTTTGTTGGCTAGGAATCTATCTGGGTTATTTGCGAAGATGAAGTATTTAGATTGCAGTCTTAGCCCCGCTCTGATTGAATGGTCGTTAAGTAATTTATCTAAGGCCTGTCTCTTGTCTTGTAGAGTTTTATAAATGCTATCAGATCCGGTCATTCTATGTTTCTTTTCCAAAACCGCTATCTCTGACTGGTAGGTAGTAATGAGTGCTTTTGCTTTGCGTTTGTGTTGTGATTTAATCTGGATTAATAATCCTCTTATAACCGATTTATGTGCTGCCCATACCTGAATGGGGTTGTCTACAGTGTCAGTATTAAGATTCCAGTATTCCGCCATGTGTGTAAGCAAGGCCTCTTTCTGTGCGGGGTCTGTCAAAATTGTAGGATCATATGTCCAACTCTTCATAGAAACAGGCGGGAGAAGCCCCTCCACTTTTATTAACACCACCGCGTGATCTGACCACACACACTGCGAAATAGAGGAGGAGACAAGGTTCATTAGTAAAATTTGACTCAGGAATATATAATCCAATCTGAAATATTTGTGGTGGGTCGAAGAAAAAAAAGTGTGGTCTGAGGTTTCGCCGTATAAGGCCTTCCAAGTGTCAAGTAAATTATGTCCCGCTAAAGTATACAAGATTAATTTAGCTTTACTTGTGTGTCTTTTTTGCCTAAGAGACTGCTGTGTGCTTAAGTGGTAATCCTGTTTATATAAAGATACATTGAAATCTCCAGCCAGAAATATTCTGGTTGCATTCCAACTGGCAAGGAGGAGTGACAACCTAGTAAAGAATTGGTCCTGTTGCTCATTTGGAGCATAGACGTTGCAGAAAACGACTTCTACTTCATTTAATATGCCTCTTATGATTATGTATCTACCTTCCTTATCAATAATGGTGCTAGTGGGATTAAAGTTTAGGGAGGAGTGTAGCAGGATGGACACTCCTCTTTTTTTCTTATCAATAGTGGAATGGAAGTGTAAGGGGAATTGTCTCTCCCAGTACTTTGGGACTTTATCGGATGTAAAATGTGTCTCCTGCAAAAATATTACATTCGCTCCTAGGAGTTTATATTGGGTCAATGCTTTTCTTCTCTTGACATCAGAATTAATACCTCTCACATTGTGGGAGACTAGGATTATATTAGGTGTATCCATGTATGTGTTTAATGTTCCTAGTGCCTCTCACCATAACCCGCATATCTGTAAATCTTAGATGTAATGGACAAATCTCACCCTTTTTTTGGTTCTACGGGTCCTGGTGGTGAAGCTTGACCCACGCCAGTGTGGTGAAGGTCTCTGTAGGCCTTGCAGGGAAGGGAGGGATAGGAAAGAGGAAGGGATAAGAGAAGAAAGAGTCTTAAAAAGAGAAAAAAACTGGTTAGTTATGACGAAAACATAATATGTGATCAATCTAAATAAACCTGATAAAAAAAACAATTCTTTAGAATTAACTTCATAGTATAACATGTTAAGTTTTGGAGAAGATCCAGAACTGGGGAGGGGCCAACTATCCCCCATTATACTGTATCTTAGGGGGGAATGTACGCTGTTGTATAACTTTAGTAAATTAGCTTGAACAATTAACTTGTTTAACATCTCTAGTGACTATAGAATTTTGATCATAACTATCTCCCTATGCCTGGTTGAACTAGCATCTATCTAAAACACTGGACCTAACTTTTGGTCACCTGTCATTGTAAAACATATAACTCAAAAAGAGACGGCATTATTACACAACACTCCGTCCTTTAATATCCCATCTGGGGAGTCCTTAACCTAGGATTTAGTGAGAATAGCGATATCAACTCCCTGTGGGTGCAGACCTTAATACAAATTGTATGATAACTCAGTCCTTAAGTTTATAGGCTAGTGTTGTCATCCTTCGTGTTCCGCTGGCTGCAACAACCTATATATAAGGAGAGGAAAGAGAAAAAAAAACCTTGACATTTTAGACTAAGTCTTTCACTTGTTCTTTGATCTCTTCTTGGGAATCCTTGCCCATTGTGATCTCTGCGACATTAAAGGCACTCGTTGTGGCATAGATGACTCTGTCGATGGCAAGGGATCTGGTAGTGTTGGTGTTTCTAGGTCCAATGCTGCACAAATGTCCGGAATCCCCACCTGGTCTCGAATTGTAAGAACTTTATTGCCCTTGGTTATATGCAGGGCAAATGGGTAGCCCCATCTGTATTTAATTTGGTGTTTCCTAAGAAGGGTAGTCAAGGGCCGCATGGCACCTCTTCTCTGAAGCGTTCTGGTGCTTAGGTCTTGAAAGAAGTGGACTACATTACCTCTGAATTTAAAGGTCGGTTGCTTAGCTGCCTCTCTGAGTATCTTGTCCTTCTCAGGGAATCTCAGGAAGGCAACGATAACGTCCCTTGGTGGAAGGTCAGCTTTTGGTCTAGGTTTTAGAGCTCTGTGAGCCCGTTCTATTTCAATCTCCGTGGAAGGGTCCACCCCAGTGATTGCACAGAATAGCTGGTGGAGATAAGGCGGAAGATCTTCGGGCTTGACTGATTCTGGGATGCCTTTGAGACGAATGTTACATCTCCTATTTCTATTTTCCATGTCTTCAATCTTATCTAGTAGTTCATTAACCACTTGCTGTTGTTGTGAAACCTGTTGAACCGCCATCTCTACATCTTCTATTAAATTATCGCTGTTGTCTTCCAGTGTTTCTACTCTTGTGCCCAATTCAGATATATCTTTTTTAATGTCGTTGAGGCTCGCATTCATGGACGTGTGCATAGTGTCTATTTTGGCCCACAGTTTGTCAAAACTGCTGGTAATGTCTTGTTTGGAGACAAGCAGGTGTAAATCGGCTCTTGTTAGGGGGGTATTATCTCCCATATTGTCAGATGTTATTGGAGTGGTTTCAGAGGTGTTTTCTACTTCTTTGGGTTGATCCATAGGGTTGTCCCCCTGAGAAGGTTTAAAGTAAGAAGTAACAGGGGTGGTTTTGCACGGCTTCTCTTGTTTACCTACCCTCTTCGAGGCCATGCTATTTTGTTTGTGGTTGTAAATAGTTATGGAGTGCTGCTACTAAACAGATCGGTTGTGATTATTATCTATTTTTAATCTCCTCTTGAGCTGTGGGATGAGAGACTGCTAATTATGCCAGGCTGTAATTTTTCTGTAGGCCACAAGGTGGCAGGCTTGTGATAAAAGTGAGAACAACTCTCAACCAAAGTGGAGACTATAGGAAAATAAAGTATAGGCCTGGGCTTCAGACTGAAAGCCTCTTCTCTGGTCAACCACCTGGGGGGCTATATAAAATACAGGTTCCGGAGTCAGATGCGTTAGCTAACTATAATGAAAAGCACCAGACAAGAATGTCCCAGTTTTATACACCTCTGAGCAGTGCCTCCCAATCTGTAGAGGTTAGGAATGAGAGGCTGTGTTGCTTCTGCTGCGTGGAGGGCCCTAAGATGTGTGCTCTCAGCTCCACACCGTTACTCTGTTAGTTTGATTTGTCCCTCTGGCAAAAAAAAATCCAATCTAAGCTTCACCCCCAGGGATCTTATTGAGTGCCCAAACAGCCCGGTTTTGTTTTTATTTTTCACACTTTTAGTCTCCCTCCTCCTCCGGTCAATGGGTCTGGTCTTGCTTTCTAAATTTATCCAGTTGATAGATATGCCCCCAGCCTGTATAACCCTAGGTCTCCATCATTTGTGTCTTGCTTATAAGCCCCTTATCATCTCTATGAGGCGCTAATGGCGTGATGACCCCAGCAGCAGTGCCCAGTCAGCTACTCACAGTTCCGTCCCAGTTGTATGTGGCAGGGTCCTCCGGTCCTATAACTGTTAAGATGATCCCAGGATAGTGCCGGTCAGACCTCTGCCCTGCGCAGCCCTGCACATTGCTGTGTCTCGTCTTGTCAGCAGATAGAAGAAAAAGATGGCGCCGTGCTGTTCCTCAGAGCCGACTGCTGCCTGGTCTCCGCTTTTGATTTAGTATCAGGAAAGGCGCTTGTCTTATGCCCTGTCACTTCAGCTGGCATTTGGGCTGCACTGTTTCCCTCTAGGTGTGGAATTGAAGGGGTGAAGGCCCCTTTCCCCGCTCTGGAACACGGAGCTCTAGAGAAAAGTCTCCATCTTGGTTTACAGGCAAGCTCCGCCCCCTACATTTCTCTTTAAAAGCCATAGAATCCAAAAACTTTAAATACTAGCCCTTGTTTTCTTCAATATCTTAAATTTATCTAAGGTTATTTTCAGATATGGTTTACATCTTGTTTGAACCCCATTTCACATTATGCTTCCTAAAGTAAAAATAATGAATGCACAATTTGAAGAAAATAAAGGGTAGCATTCAAAGTTTTTGGATGCTAAAGCTAATGAGAGCAATATGTGAATATAGGGCTCCGCCAATGAGTTAACATTAGATGTATATGATCTTTATGTGTGGTGACTTATAGGGCAGGTGGGTGTGGGAGTTTAAAGGGACAGTAAAGTCAAAATTAAATTTTTATGGAATGGATAGAGTATGACATTTTAAACAACTTTCCAATTTACTTCTATTACCAATTTTGCTTAGTTCTCCTGGTATCATTTGTTAAAGAATAATCATAGGCGAGCTCAGGAGCGTGCATGTGTCTTTAGCCATCTGGCAGCAGTGTTTGCAACAATGTTTATAGCAATGTTAAACATAGTTGCAAACACGCCTGCCATTTAATGCTACAGACACTATATAACAGCAGAGTTGGCAACTATGTATAACATTGTTTTAAGCATTTTTCCAAACCCTTGCTGGATAGCTAAGGATACATGCATGCTTGTGAGCACACCTAGAATTACTCCTTAACAAAGGATACTAGGCAAACTAAGCAAAATTGATAATATAAGTAAATTGGAAAGCTGGTTGAAATTGCATTCTCTATCTGAATATTGAATGTTTAATTTTGACTTTACTTTCCATTTAAATGCTAAATAAAGTACATGGGGAATAGTAACAAGAGATAGTCAGGTACCTTGGCAAGAAAACCAGAGAAATATGTTAAAGAGACATAATACTCATATGATTTATTCAGCTCACCAGAGTAAGTGCTCTATGAAGTTATACTTCAGCTGCTGTCCAGATGCAAGTTGAAAAAGACGGGGGGGGGGGGGAATAGCTAATCAGCATCAGCAGTGCTGAGGTCATGCATTGTTTTGCTGTGATCTCATGACATGTAACTGAAATCTTGTGATATTTCTTAGTAAACTTCCTTAAACTACATAGGAAAATAACATGACTGTGCCTGCACATGCCAGATGCAAACTCCATTTTAAGTCCTAGGACTAGCATCCTGATTGGCTGCTTTGCTTAAAGTCTCTTTACAGTGAGGTGTGCATCTGGCATGTGCTGCATCACTTTCAAGGGCTTTAACATTTGAGTTTCATGTCCCTTTAATGTAGGTTGTAGGTAGGTTTTTTTACAGAACATTTGAAACTTTGAAAGCTTGAGGCACATCTTACTCAGCAAAGTAAGGAGTACCACAGAGTTGGTGCTGTCTTAGAAAAGGCCTCTAAATGGGAATGTAATGAGAGAGGAGGAGAGATGTTGGTAATGGGCAGAAAAAAATGTGGCAGGTTAGAGAAGGACAGAGCTATAAGCAGGTGTAGTATTAGTGAGGGTTTTATATGTTAGGGTTTATATTTTACTTTTATTATTAAGTTTAAGGGAAGTCAGGTAAAGGATTGATAGGGAGGTTCAGCAGATGAGAAGCGATGTGTAAGAAAGAGAAATCCGGAAGAGCCAATCATGATGGATTGATATGGGACAGATGTTAGGCAGCTTGGAAACAAATGGGTATATTATTCAAAACAGGATATGGTGAGTAGATTACAATGTTTACAGACATCTCAACCTGCCAAAACTCATTTCAGGGAGGTGGCTTCACCCGCTACTGTGCCACCACCCACCCCCCTCCCAGTTATATATTGGACATTTTGAAACCCTAAATAAGATAGAGACTTATTATTAAAGTAGCTTCTCACTAAAGTCACATTAAAAAAAAAGTAGCTTTATTGCATAACCACATACAATAAACTTATTTTCCAGTGATCTTACGCTTGTTGAATGCTTAAATATTTTAGAATACGAAGCAATTACGTGCAGTAAATAAGGTAGTATTTGTGTTTTTAGTTTATTAAAATCAGTGGGGGCTTTTTGGTTACTGATGCATGCGTTGAGGGTTCTATAACTCCTCAGCAACTAAAGGCATTCCTTAAAGGGACACTGAAGCCAAATTATTTATTTTGTGATTCATATAGAGCATGCAATTTTAAGCAACTTTCTAATTTACTCCTATTATTAATTTTTCTTCGTTCTCTTGCTATCTTTATTTGAAAAAGAAGGCATCTAAGCTAAGGAGCCAGCCAATTATTAGTTCAGAACCATGTATAGCACTTGTTTATTGGTGCTATCCAATCAGCAAGGACAACCCAGGTTGTTCACCAAAAATGGGCCGGCATCTAAACTTACATTCTTGCTTTTCAAATAAAGATACCAAGAGAATTAAGAAAATTTGATAGTAGGAGTAAATTAGAAAGTTGTTTAAAATTGCATGCTCTATCTGAATCACAAAAGAAAAAATTTGGGTTCAGTGTCCCTTTAAAGAAGCACTTTTCCGGATTTGGGCCACATTGGATCATGGTACTTGGAGTTTCAGGGAGATTGCACTCCATTTGCTGGCATCAGGGAGCAGCTATTACAATCAGGGAGACTCCCTGAACATCAGGGAGAGTTGGGATGTCTGTGTTTATTGTGTCTCATGAGGAAGTAGCTAGATATCTTAAGGTATAATCAGCCAAGGTCCAAATGCAAGAAACAAATAAAAGCTCTCAAAAAAATTAAAGGGACAGTTTGAGTTGGAAAGTTGTTTAAAATTAAGTGCTCTATCTGAATTAATGTTGCTATGCTTTTGGGTTAGGGTTACTGGTAGCGGATGGAATTAGGGAGCCTTTTTCTTCAACAACATTTAAAATTCACTGAGATGACACTGAAAATGTCAATGGTGACAGTTCAATGGTAAAACATTTGAAAATACAGCATACAGTTTATCCTCTCTATCAGTTTTGCAATGCAGACCTTTCTTTTACATAGGCACAACAAAAGTAGAAATTATCTGAAAGGAAGCAACAGCAAACATTAGGATCCATTAAAAAAAAAGCATTATTTTTTCCCCCCAAAATGTATACCATGTTGTCTGCATATAGAAAACACACTGATTATGTTTAAACTGCATCATTATAGAAGCGATATGTAATAAAAGTTGGTTTAAAGCATAAGGGATTAAATGCCATACACTCCTCTATGAGAAACTTAAATAATAATTTAACTATATACATAATAACGTTTAATATAAACCTTAACATTTCTAATGTAGAAATAAAAACACAACAACTTCTTGTTATAAAACCCGCAGGTCATGTTTATTGTGGCAACAAAAGGAACCAATGAACAGTATGAATAACATGGACCAGGGGGGCGGCAATCAGGTACTAGCTAATGCGTAGTAACCCATGCTAATAAGATGGGCAGTACCAGGGATGCAGGAGAGTAAGCAGAGCGTAGCTCAATGCAAGAATGGCTTAGGGAGTTCTCGGCTACGAATCGCACAGACAGGGGACCCCCCAGACGCGTGTCTGAGGACTTCACCCCTGTCTGGAAGAAGCCGTCACTCTACCTTGATCACATCCTGTCCCCTGACACTGTCCAACCGCTACGAGATCGCCCACATATCCAGGGCAACTATCGCTGCCACCCACAACTCACACAAATAGGAGTAGGGACTGTCTCAGGTCTTCAATAAGAAGGTCCATGCTATGGTCAGACAAATGCACACCGTCTCCTCAGTAGAGGCTCCAGTCAGGTGCCGTAATATTCCTGTGCTCCACAACAAAGACTCTAAGCTCGAACATCAACTTTCTAACATCCCTGTTCAGCTTTTTTCGGGCCTGGAAAGCAGCCCTGTGGTTGGCCATATGGCCATATCAATCTCGGGATACTGTTAGACCACCCCATTCTCACACCAGGCATCCAAGCTTTGAACGTGCGCAGGTCAGAATGGATCACTGCACTCAAATCCTGTCTGGTACTTAAACCAAGGTCATTTCCCCCAAGTAGAGGATCAAGATGTGGGGGTTTTCCCAACGCCTCATGGCATCCTGCAGTAATCCAGGCAAACCTGCCCAGTAAAGGCCTCTCCTCCCTAACCATCTAAGCACCACTCTAGAAGAAGAAAAGCCCAGCTGCTCTCCTCCTGGTCGCATTGACGCTCGGATCGCTGCCCAGTGGACAAATGAGTGCCCCACTATCCAGATACGAAGCGAACCTCTGCTTGGCCCAGCAAAAGTAAAAAGTGTTAAATTCACACCTAAACAAGGAAACATCACAACATAAACACACCGTACTAACTTAGCAGTGGGATAAAAGGGGTCTCATATAGCTGATACCTTTTGAATTTCCACCTCCCCAGTGCCTTTATACGGTCAGCCGACCAGCCTAAAGCAGCCGCTATTGTAGCAGCCCCAACTCTAAATGAATGAGGGGTAATTGTATTAAGATTCAACCCTGCCTTTTCAGCAGCCCATCCTAAGACCCTACGGAATTGAAATTTTCTTAGAGGGGTACCGTCTTGGTGAATTAGAAATTTGTGAAAACCCACTGGACGCACGTCTAAGCAAATGCCCTCAGCAAAGCATAAGAGCAACTTACAGTTCCCTGGTTTGTAGGGAGCGACAACCATGCTCCCCTACTTTCCTGATCCACTTTGAATCTAGGAATAAATAAAAATACCCCATTTTCAGCGAATCTCACATGCTCGCACAATACCCCTCCAACTTTTGCATATTTTGACTGTGGTACTAACTCTCCCACTCAAAGGGCCCAGTGAAATGCCATAGCAAATGCTGCAGAAAGGAGCTGCAACTCATAAGCTTAGAAGCAGACATTAGGCAGAACCTGGAGTAAAAGGAGTAACCTTTCAGCGGTTATAAGCTCACGTTTATCTTTTCGTCGTACCTCTGACCTCCCCCAGCCCCATAGAATTTGGCAAACCAAAAACATCTTGGAAGAGTCCGTCAGGGTAAACAACTTACAGAAGAAGGATATTGCAGCTAATCTCGCTGTTACTGCCCCCTTTTTTACCTGTCTACCCCTAAGCTCCACAAGGCATCGCAAGAACCAATCTTGCTCACCTGCACAGGATGAAAATCCCTGAACCTCACAGAAGAAAACCCATTCTTCCCAATACCTCACATATGATTTCCAAGTGGAAGGTGCCAGGGAAGCCTTCAGTAGTGGTATCAGTAATTGCCATCTAGTGCCACCTGCCAAAGGAAAGGAGGACAGGGAAAACCATGAGTCACGGTGTTAGGGGCAACCTTCCTAAAAATATCCCATTGAAAATGGGAAAGCGCATAAGCTAAGATATTAGAAACCTCAGGGACATGCCTCACCTGAAACTCAATGATCCGCTTAAGGCATTCCGAGACCAGAATCCGAAGATATCTTACCACTGCTGGGGATGATGAGGAGAGTCTATTCATGGCAAAGACCACACTCATGTTGTCTGTCCAAAAAACAACGATCTGTCCCTCAGTTCGTCACCCCATATCTCCAGTGCCACCAATATGGGGAGAGCTCCAGGAGGCAAATATTCCTGGTAAGCCCTTTGACAGTCCATTCCACCTGCCATGGCTTTGCACTCCATTTACCGTTTAGGTAAGCTCCATAGCCAAAGGATCCTGCAGAATCGGTAAATAAATGGATGGAATGCGTGGACGTCTGAGGTTTGCTCCAAATGCAAACCCCATTGAAATCCCTCAGAAACTGATCCCAAATCTGGAGATCATCCCTCATGTCTTTGTTAACCGCGATCCTTGCCTTCGGAGAAGTCACCCCCGGTAACAAGTGCTCCATTCTTTTTAGAAAAATTCTTCCCATAGGGATAACTCACCCCACGAAATTGAGCAGGCCCAAAAGGGATTGCAACTCTTTCAGTGTGCAGAAGGCAGAAGAAGCAATTATTCTAACCTCTGCTAGCATCTTCTGAATTTTATTCACCATGGAGTCAATTTCTATCCCTAAGAATGTAAGACATGTACATGGGCCTTCAGTTTTCTCTTATGCCAGGGGGACACCAAATGTATTCATCAGAAATCTCATGGTATGCAGGAACAGCTCACATTCCCTGGAACCAGGTCTTCCTACAAATAAAAAGTCATCTAAATTATGAGCAACTCTGTCTTCCCCCGCCACTTCGGCCACAGCCCAATTCAAGAAGGTTCTGAAGGCCTCAAAGTAACAGCAGGAGTTCGAACACCCTATAGGGAGACAATGCTCAACATAGTAGGATCTGTTGAAAAAACAACCCATTAAGTAAAAAGAAGTTGAGTGAATTGGCAATAATCGGAAAGCTGACTCCACATCTAACTTTGCCAGCAGGGCACCTCGTCCTGCCTTCCGAACTAGCATTAGTGCATCATTAAAGGACCGTGCACAGCTCAGCCTGGATGGCGTCATTCACCGACTTACCCTTGGGGTAGGAAAGGTGTTGAATCATCCTAAATTTCCCTGGATCTTTCTTCGGCACCACTCCTAATGGGGAAATAACCAACCCCGATATTGGCTTTTTACTAAAGGGGCCTGCCATACGACCCAGTGAATCTTCTTTACCCAACTTCTCCTTCAGTGCATAAGGGAACTGGTACGTTGTGGAGCCTGTAACCTTACCCTAAACAGGAATAATGAACCCCTCCTGAAGGCCTTCCCTCAGTAAGGCCACTGCACCCTTATCAGGGTACAAAGCGAGCCATGGCCTAATTGCGGCCACCTTCAGCGGGGTAGCCACCCTTACCCGCAGCAGCGCCTCTTTGTCCTGCCCTCTACTGTTTATCAAATTTTTTAATGCAATCTGCCGCTGGGTGAGGCCCCCCACAGTTGCGTAATGCGTGCCGAAAGGAACACAAAGTTCCCAGCACACATTGCTTAACCTGGAATTTCCAACAGACCCCAGTAGGACGCCTCCGAAATCTGTTGGCTGAACATACCTGTGGTGTACCAAAGAGGAGCTGAAGTCCACTGGAACCGTTCTGGACCCAGCCGGGTCCAGAGCTACATCTCCACACATCCAAATTCAAGGAGATGGTTACCTATTTTCCTGCAAAAGGCTTCATCATAATCACGCCAGGCTCCTTCACAAAAATTCTCCTCAATAATCTCCATGTTTTCCATTTATTTTAATATGGCCAAATTCTGATCAGGTCTCTTCTCCAAATAGCAAGAAGAGTAGACCCTGAAACATCTTCTCCACTCTCGGAACGTATCTGGGCTCTGTAATTTCTTAGGCCCAGTCCCATCCTCAGCTCTCTCCTTTTGCCTATAGGCTTCCACAGAGAGTTCAAAGATGTTAACATACTTCCCGTCCTGGATGCACTTGACCATCTTATTTTTAAGATGCTCATGCAGATCATATGAGGACAAGGAGTGTATATCCCGTGAAGTGCCGCCTTGTGCCCCCCAGCCACCCTCCGGATCTACGGCCTCCAAGGCCTGATCCGAAATTTCAGTTACAATCGTGGAGCTGCCCCCTCACTAGACCAAACCTGGGAAAGGACATGGGTAGGATTATTCAAATTAAGCAAATTTGATAAGAGAAGTAAATTCTTTACAACTGTATGTATCTTAATCTAATTTGGCTGTAAAGTGTTTTCAGCTTCCGTTGTCCTGCCTGTTTACATACTTCCTGATTCCTTTTTATATCCGCATGAACATTTCATCAGGTATTAAGCATAACGTTACACCCTCCCTCTCCACTTGGCATTCAGCAGCTCTGTATTTTTTACAAGACAATTAGCTTCTCAAAGTATATTGCTTAGCAACTTTTACCCGATGCTTTAAAAAAATGTTTTGCACTTGCCATAAAGCACATGAATATATTTAAAAACACTTCATAAATAATTAATTAATTATCTATGTCAGACTCCTATGTTTAGTTAAAGGGACATACATGTGTAATGAAAAGAAAATGTTCTGTTTTATTTCACCTTTGTTTGCGTATAACTTTATGTTCAACCCCCTTACAAAAAGATTAAACACATAGTTTAAGTCAGCTACAGAGCAGCATTGCACTGCTGGAAGCTAGCTGAACACATCTGACATGAAACATATGTGTGTAGCAACCAATAACCAGATAGGTACCAGTAGTGCATTGCTGATCCCGAACTTTAAACAAATGAGATCAAAAATGTCATAATAGAAGTAAATTGAAACGTTTTGACTTGCATATCCAATTAATATAATTCCTTTTAGGGTTTTAATGCTACTTTATGTATTTTATGCATATCATTATGTTTTCTTTATCACTTAAATTTAAAATAAATGATCGTCATATGTATAATAATTAAATATATAACATACTAGAGGTTATATAATTCTTTAATATTCATAGGCACAATCTAATCTAAGCATTAATGAGAGTTTTTCTCATGTATTTATTTCCTTGGAAGCTGAAAACAGTCTTTTTTCACAGCTGTTATAACGGCTATGGGATAGACGCCACTAATGTAAACGCTGCCTCATATACGTCTCACTTATTTAGCTTCTTAAAACGAATGAGGATTTTATTATTATAATTATTTTCCCATCATACTTTGCTAAAAGCTGCATTGTTCATAACTGTTCTTTACAGTAACAAAAGTATTTGCAGTGTGTCTATTAACAAAGTATAATCATTTTTCCTGTTAATTCAGCCCAGCCATGCAATTGTGACCTGGCACCAGGCAGTAAATGCTTATTCAATCTTCTATAAACAAGGAATTATTTTTTACTGTGTTTTGTTTACTGTACACAGTAAGTTATTCAGGCCTAAATATTTAAATTGTGCTTATCCATAGCTAGATATATTCAGATAACAGTACTGTAGACAACAACAGAACCAGATAATTTTATTTATATCTAATACAGGTAGCCCTCAGTTTACGCCGGGGTTAGGTTCCAGAAGGAATGGTTGTAAATCGAAACCGTTGTAAATTGAAACCCAGTTTATAATGTAAGTCAATGTGAAGTGAGGGAGATAGGTTCCAGGCCCATCTCAAAATTGTCATAAGTAACACCGAATACATTATTTTTAAAGATTTGAAATGAAGACTTTAAATGCTAAACAGCATTATAAACCTAATAAAATATCACACAACACAGAATATATCATTAAACTAAGTTAAATGAACAAAAACATTTGCTAAACAGCATTATAAACTTAATAAAATAATCACACAACACAGACTTCACTTGCATTTTTCTGCAAACAGTTCTTTCTATGCATTCCAATCTGGACTGATTTATAGACAGGAAGATCTTGTTCCTTTGAAATCTGCTCGATAGCTCAGGTCTGGTTAAACTGATTAATTTCAGCTTGCTTGGCTTTGCTGCAACACAAGTGGACAGCTCCACCTACTGGCTATTTTAATAAATGCACTGCTTCTCAATGCTTTTCAATAGCAGTCACATGACTGGGAAAAAAGGTTGTTATTCTGAAACGGTGTAAATTGAACCGTTGTAAAACGAGGGCCACCTGTATAACTATATATTCTGTTTTCATTTACTGATTTGCAAGATGACTGCCTTATGATGTAAAGTTAAACATGCAATCCAACTTACAGTTTAGTAGAATCCAGCAGAGTAGCTTAACTCAGACAAATTCCACAGCAGAGATTTATGAATCCTTCATGCTTTATTGTTGCAAAACAAGAATTCTGAGGTTCCAGAAGTGGTAATTGCCAGGTAAAAAGAATTTGCCTCTACAAAGCTATTAGCAGAGTTCTAGCAAACTTACACATTGAAAGTGAAACTAATTTACACACACAAGTGAAACAAAATGGAGGCAGGAAGTGACCTCAAAAGGTCAGAGGTAGCACATAGAATATACATTAAATTGAATACAATGATAAAACATAACACTAGAGGGAGCACAAGAACTAAAATAGCATTTAAAGATGTACATATGAATATATGGACAGAACACTCCCCGTCTGGTATCTGTAGATACCACTATATAAATCAAACAATAAACAATAAACATAAAAATGTTGATTGAAGTCTCTTTGTCCATGAGACCTGCAAGACAAAGAATGAGAGAAAAATATACAAAATGCAATTGCAAACATAAGTCCATGTTGTTTTAACATGATAATTCTTGAAGAGAAGCAGGGCTGGCACTGTCCCCTGTAGTCATCTCTCTATTGTAATCCTTTTGTCAACCAGTGTCTATGTTTATAATCACCGTCCATGTGAAATAGAAGAAGTACAACTTCTGTAATCCAAGACCAGGTACACTGGTAAGAAGTGTAGTAGCTTGAAGATGGTTCTCTTTAACAGGTACCACAAACTGAAATGTAGTACTGGTTGATGTTGTATCTGTAGCGTTTAACAAGAATGCGGGTCCTGTCAACCATGTCAATTTCATGAATTGTGCTGAAGTTAATGACCTGGTTGCAAGATCTGCAGTTTTTTGGTTAGTAGGTACATAATACCATTGCTCTGGTTTTGTAGATCTCCTGATGTGTTCTACTCGGTTGCTGATAAATCCTTCATGTGGTTTTTCTTCAATGTCAGTCACTTTTAGGTAGGCCACAGCTGCATTAGCTTCTGTAGATGCATCTGAGAAGATGTAGATCTCTGTAGCTGTTGATAGAGATGTAAAAGCATAACACCGTGGAATACAGAGCTTTTCAAGAGCCTTCAAAGAATCCTTCCACTTTTCCCAGATCTGACATTTCTCTGTAGGTAGTAAAGTATCCCAGAGCTTTGACTCTGATGAAAGCTGTCTAAGCAGAGACTTTCCTTGTATAGTCACTGGAGCTACAAACCCCAGTGGGTCATAAAGACTGTTAATAATTGATAAAACACCACGTCTAGTGTATGGCTTTTCATCAATAGAAACTTTGAAAACAAGTTCATCAGTTGATATGTTCCAATGTAGACCAAGACTTCGTTGTACAGGTGGTGTATCTGTACCTAGATCTAAGTCTTTGAGGTCCGTTGCATGGTCTGCTGGAGGAAAGGCTTTCAACACCTTGCTGCTGTTTGAGACTATTTTATGAAGCCTTAGGTTTGCTACAGATAGCATCTTTTGTGTTCTTTTTAGCAGATCAATGGCTTCTTCATCTGTCGGTACAGACTTGATTCCATCATCCACATAGAAGTCTCTTTCTACATATTGTCTGGCATCTGTTCCATATTCCATTTCCCCTTCTTGAGCTGTTCTTCTTAGTCCATATATTGCCACTGCAGGTGATGGACTGTTGCCGAAGACATGCACTCTCATGCGATAATCTATTATCTCAGCACTAGTATTATTGTTGTGATGCCACAAAAACCTGAGGTAATTCCTATTGTCTTCTCTAACAATGAAACAATAGAACATCTGTTGTATATCAGCCATGAATGCTACAGGTTCTTTCCTGAACCTGATCAATACTCCTAAGAGACTGTTAGTAAGGTTAGGTCCAGTAAGAAGAACACTATTGAGTGACATGCCTTCATACTGTGCACTTGAATCAAACACAACCCTTATTTGACCTGGTTTGCGTGGATGATAGACGCCAAATGAAGGAAGATACCAACATTCTTCACCTTCTTTTAGTGGAGGAGCTGGCTCTGCATGCTTATTTTCAAATATCTTCTGCATGAATGATACAAAGTGTTCTTTTATCTTCGGATCTTTCTTTAGAGTACGTTGTAAGGAAGAAAGTCTAGAGAGTGCTTGAACTCTGTTGTTGGGTAACCTTTGTCTTGGATTGCGAAATGGCAGAGGGGCTACCCAACTGTTTGAGTCATCCTTGTAAAACTCTTTGTCCATTAACTTGAGAAATTCTTTATCTTCGATAGAAGGAGCTAGTTTATTGTCATGCTGTGTTGTGTGGAACACTGTACTTCCAATGTTGTCATCATCTGGCAAGGGAGTAACTATATCATCTTGACTGGCATAGTATGAATGTTCATAGATTCCAGGTTTCTCCCTTACATGGTAGTGATTTGGGCATGGCTCAAAGTAAGATGGACGTCCATTAATTAACACATTAGTTTTCAAGGAGTTAGTAATATCTGTTCTGTAGATTTTTCCTATACAGGCATCTCCAACTATTACCCAGCCAAGGTCAAGTCTCTGAGCGTATGGAGAATTATGAGGTCCATTACATTGCTGGCGTACCTTGTGTATTCTTAGAATGTCTCTACCAAGTAAAAGCAATATCTGGGCATTCTTCTCTAGAGCTGGTATGCAACTAGCTATGTGTTTCATGTGAGGATGGTAATGTGCTATTTCTGGTGTAGGAATCTCATCCCTGTTATCTGGAATTTGATTGCATTCAATAAGTGTAGGTAAAGGCAACTGTATACCATCTGTAATAGAAGCTATTATGAAATCACTAGCTCTTCTTCCTTTTGTTTCAAACTGACCTGCACATGTACCAAGGGTGTAAGATGAAGGATTACCATTTACGTTGAATATGTTGAAGAATTCAGTTCTAGCCAATGATCGATTGCTTTGATCATCCAGAATTGCATACATTCTTACTGATTTATCAGGCTCTCCCTTAGGATACACTTTAACAAGACATATTTTAGAGCAGGACCTTCCACTAAGTCCTTCACCGCATATTTCAGTACATTTTGAAGCAACAGATGTTTTGTTTGTTGTCTCTTCTGCTTTCTCCCCGCCATGCTTTTCAGCAGGGGCAATACTTTCAAGTGGAAGGGAACTTGAAGACTCTGGGTGGAGAGCAAACACATGTCTGTCACTATTGCATTCTGAACATCTAATATTGGCTTTACAGTTTCTAGAAAGATGATCTGTTGAAGCACAGCACCTGAAGCATAGTCCATAATTTTTAAGAAGCTCTATGCGTTCTTGCAAAGGTTTTTCTCTAAAGCTACGACATTTCTTAAGTGGGTGAGGCTTCTTGTGCAATGGGCATTCTTGAATTAAATTCTTTAATTTCTCACTTTGCATTTCCTGTCTGGAAGGTGCTACATCTGTCTTTTGGACAAATACTGATTTCTTTGAGTTCTTGAATCTTGAAGTTTCTTTCTCATGTTCTGGAGAAGTCACCGCCCACTGATTTAATTCGGTCAAAGAGAAACTTGGATCATTTCTTGTCCTTGCTATGTCTTGGATGAACTTACTGAAAAAGGAAAAGGGAGGGAATGATACATTATTCTCTTGCTTGTATCTTGATCCTTGTGTTGCCCATTTATCTTGAAGAGCATGAGGTAACTTCGCCACAATTGGATTTACACCTTGTGCAGTATCAAGATAACACAGTCCTGATAGACATGGATCTGCTTTAGCTGCTTCTAGTTCCAGCAGAAGATCACTTAACTCTTGTAGTTTGCGATTGTCCCTAACTGTGACTTTTGGAAATGTTTGTATTTTCTTTAAAAGGGCATTTTCAATTACTTCTGGACTACCATAAGTCGTATCCAAACGTTCCCATATCATTTTTAAACCTGCAACTGGGTTGTCTACATGGACAGCTCTGAGCCTCTTGACACGTTCTGCTGATTCAGCACCTAACCACTTTACCAGCAGATCAAGCTCTTCTCTAGCAGATATACCTAAATCTTCAACAGCAGTCTTGAATGTAGACTTCCAAGACCTGTAGTTCTCTGGCAGATCATCAAATTTTGTAAGACTTGTATTAGTAAGCTCACGTCGAATCATATACCTTGCAAACTCAGACATCTCTAACCTTTCAGTCTTTGTTACTGGAGGTGCCTGAAGATCACTTGGGTAATAGGAATTGAATGCTGAGGGATAGTATGGGTTCGCTGATACATTTAATCCAGCTGAAGCCTTTTCTTTCACTGATCTTAATGGAGGTGACTGTGATGGACCCCATACTTGTTTGTTTACAAGAGGTTGTGTGATTTGTGCATTGACACCTGAGCTGCTTATCCGCTGAATTGCATCTGTTCTAGCTGGAGCAATTGGATCGCTATTGAGATGTAAATCATTTGTGGTAGGGTGCACATCATTCCAACCTCTGTCTTTATGAGCATTGCCTCCTTCTTCCTCTTCAAAGGAGTTGTAGTGTTTTCCACTCTGGTTAAGAACATAATCACATGTTCTCTTCTCTGGGTAGTCTGATCCCACCAGACTGACAGAATATTCTAGGAGCTCTTCTGTATTGGCTGCCTCAAGTACCTTTAATCTTGCCATGGCAACAGCTACTTCTTTTTCATTTTGCAGTATTTCTAAATCTGTTTCTTTTTTTGCTGCTTCTAATTCTTTTTCCTTCTCCTGTTTTGCTGCCTCCATTTTCAGTGTTGCTTCTTTTTTGCTAAAAGAGGCGCGCACCATTGCAGCTTCTGCTTCTGCACGTGCTTTGATAATGGCGGAGCTTATAGATGAAGAGGAAGTACTTCTAGATTTAGCAGAGCGAATTGTTGAGGCAGCACGCTGTGATCTGGTTTCTAGCAAGTCTGCAATCCTGCTTTCAACTGTTGCTAATGTGCTTTGCACTAGTTTCTTGCGCTGTAGATTAGATTCATTAAACTGGGTTTGAATTTGCACAGTTTCCTCAACATTAGTTTTTGATAGCAGATTAAAATATTTGCGTGACAACCTTTCATAATTTTCATAACAAGCATTAAGTCTGTCAGAAATCTTGTTTAACTGTTCTTTATCATTAATAGTTTCATTTGCTAAAGATACACATTTTCTAAGCTTCTCCCACATTTCATCCAATGCATCCACTAATTCATCTTTCTCAGCTTGATAACTTTGTATGACTTTCTCAGTGGGTTTTATTGTACGCTGTGGCCTAATGCTCTGCTCTTTCTCCTGTGACAGTGTATCTTGTATTGCAAGTTCTTTTTCAGACATTTTAAGTAACTAGATTAGAGCTATTTTAACTGCAGTCATAAATTTCTCTGAGGAATCTGACAGTTTATACAAAGTTCAGTGTACACTTCTCTGTTGCAGATATCTTGTGTGAGACAGTGCAGATGTTTAATGAAATCTTCCTTGTTAAATGCAGAAACATTTACTGAGCTGTGTGCAGCAAGCAATGCAGCTTCTCATTTATATTATATAAAGTCCTTAGTTACACACTGAGCTGTGTACAGTTTACCAAACATGAGTCTTTCTATTGAAGATTAATAACTCTGCAGGTATTCTTTTTACTATTCTGTTTTCATTTACTGATTTGCAAGATGACTGCCTTATGATGTAAAGTTAAACATGCAATCCAACTTACAGTTTAGTAGAATCCAGCAGAGTAGCTTAACTCAGACAAATTCCACAGCAGAGATTTATGAATCCTTCATGCTTTATTGTTGCAAAACAAGAATTCTGAGGTTCCAGAAGTGGTAATTGCCAGGTAAAAAGAATTTGCCTCTACAAAGCTATTAGCAGAGTTCTAGCAAACTTACACATTGAAAGTGAAACTAATTTACACACACAAGTGAAACAAAATGGAGGCAGGAAGTGACCTCAAAAGGTCAGAGGTAGCACATAGAATATACATTAAATTGAATACAATGATAAAACATAACACTAGAGGGAGCACAAGAACTAAAATAGCATTTAAAGATGTACATATGAATATATGGACAGAACACTATATGATCATGTGCTTTTGGATTTGATAAAGTTATCTTAAAAAAGTTTACACTGAGTAATTAGAACAAGGCAAATCTATACTATAATTGCGCTTGTAATGTCCGTCGCCGTCAGCAGTTGCGCACGCATCCTCAAAGGAATGTTGTTTGCGTGTGCAGCTAAAAGAATTTCACCTGGATGCAGTGAAGCTGCATCCAGGTGGATTGCGAAAATGGTTTTGGAATCTACCGGGATGCAGCGAAAGCAAACTGAGCATTACAAAAAAAAGTATTAAGAAAAAACAACTACCTAATAAAATCATTAACCCCTAAATCCGCAAACCCCAACATCGCAAACTACCTAATACATCTATTAACCCCTAATCCGCTAACCCCCACAACGCATTAAA
Organism: Bombina bombina; assembly: GCF_027579735.1. NCBI lineage: Eukaryota > Metazoa > Chordata > Amphibia > Anura > Bombinatoridae > Bombina > Bombina bombina. The sequence goes on from NC_069503.1 coordinate 967,264,977, forward strand.
CCTATTTTACCTATTAACTCCTACACCGCCAACCCCCACAATGCAAAAAACTAATTTAATGAGTAAGCCCCCTAAACTAACACCCCCTAAATTAACCCCTTAATTACAATAAAAATAAATTACTACATTACAATAAAAAATACAAAAAAATTACATTACATTAATCTAATTACAGAAAATAAAAAACGCTAACATTACAAAAAATAATGAACAACACTATCCAAAATAAAAAAATTGCCCCTAATCCCTATGAAAATAAAACAGCCCCCCAAAATAAAAAACCCTACTAATCTAATGCTTAACTACCAATAGTCCTTAAAATGGTTTTTTGTAGGGCATTGCCCTAAGTTTAACAGCTCTTTTCCATTACAAATAAACCAAGTCCCCCCTAACAGTAAAACCCCCCACCCACCAAATCCCACAAAATAAAAAAAAACTAACACTAATAAACCTAATCTACCCATTGCCCTGAAAAGGGCATTTGTATGGGCATTGCCCTTAAAAGGGCATTCAGCTCTTTTTCACTGCCCTTAAAAGGGCATTCAGCTCTTTTGAAATTTGCCCTAAAAAACCCTAAACTAAAAAAACAAAACCCCCCAAAATTTTAAAAAAGTAACACTAAAGCCCCAAATAGCACTCATGGTTTCAGAAGTCCGGCGGAGAAGGTCTTCTACCAGGCGAGTCCATCATCTTCATCCACAGCAAAGGCGGCACGGAGCGGAGGTCCGGACTTCTGAAACCGTGAGTACCTATTTGTCTGCCGGACATCTGAAACCGTGAGGCTTTAGTGTTTTTTTTTACATTTTTTGGGGAGGGTTTATTTTTTTAGAGATTGGGGGGCAAATCTCAGAAGAGCTGAATGCCCTTTTAAGGGCAGTGAAAAAGAGCTGAATGCCCTTTTAAGGGCAATGCCCATACAAATGCCCTTTTCAGGGCAATGGGTAGATTAGGTTTATTAGTGTTATTTTTTTTCATTTTTTTGGGGGAGGTTTGGTGGGTGGGGGGGTTTACTGTTAGGGAGAACTTTGTTTATTTTTAATGTAAAAGAGCTGTTAAACTTAGGGCAATGCCCTACAAAAAGCCCTTTTAAGGTCTATTGGTAGTTTAGTATTAGATTAGGGGGTGTTTTAATTTTGGGGAGGATTTTTTATTTTTATAGGGGTATTAGTTTAGGTTTAATTTTATTATTTTTGATAGCTTTGTTTATTTTTTTCTGTATTTCTATTTTTTTATTTTTTTGTAGTTTGGGGGGTTGTATTTTCAACACATAGACTGCCCTCTGGGCAGGCTTATCAACTAGTTATTCAATAAAAGGAAACCCTGAAACCAAAATGAAAATGTCATGGCCAATTTTTTCCCCCCTATTTTCCTGTTGGAGTACATCCTGCAAGATCCAGAACATTGGCCTAGAAACATGCTACTGATGCTCTTATTTATTTCTGTCTGTCCCACAGCAAAGGAAATAAAATAAACATAGCCCAGAGGCTTTAAAAGGAATGTAAACAACTAGAAAGTTCCAGAGACAAAGTAATAGGAGAGTTTATATGTGCAGCAATTCCATATGTACTAAGAGAACTGGCTTTTCTTTATAATAAACAACAAGTGAGTACCTGTAGGGTATATCCAGTTCACTACCATGCAATCCCCATGGTGCTGGAGCTCCTCACGGGATGCAACAATTCAAATTCAGTGCATGTGCCCAGCAATTAGATTCAAGAGGACCTGGAGAACAGCCACTGAGCCGCTGAGGGATAATTCTCTCCCCAGATGCTCAACTGTAATTGGAATATCCCACGACTACAAAGCCATACAGATTTTGATAATAAAATTAGTTTAAATTCGTTTAAATCATATAATTTGTAGGCAATTTCTGATATATACTACATTCCCTAGAGGTTTTCCAGGACAGGGAGTGGAATTGTTTGTAGTGGCCCAGCATTGGTTTTTTTTAGCAGAACTGTGGTGAGAGGGGAGGGGTCACAGGGGTGTTATGGCCAGGGTGGGACATTTAATGGCAGGTTAGGCAAGTCTGGGCAACTCATGAGTAGAGAAAAGGTGTTTCCAAGGGGTACACTAGCCCACCCAGCACAAAAGCTGTCTCCCATAAGCCCCCAGTGATTATCCCTCACTGTATAGTGCTTCCCACCACCACACCCCCAGTACAAACCTAGACTCCACCCAAACAGTCTACACCATGTCCAGGTCATGCCCTAAACTCCCTCAACTCAATCTATAACAGACCCTGTGGCTCACCCCTTCCATCATGGCCCTGCCCAAACAACGCTGGTGGGGCTTCAAACAAAGTTGGGAGATATGTATATATAAATAGGAACTGGGGCAGTTCCTGGAAACTAAATAATATTTACTGTGAGAGGGACATCAGATAGCCCTCTAAACAAGTGTCAATCCTACAAAATCCAAGACAGTTAGGATCTGTAATATATATAGATAGATAGATAGATAGATAGATAGATAGATAGATAGATATAGATATAGAATAGATATATAGATAGATAAAGAGATAGATAGATAGATAGATAGATAGATAGATAGATAGATAGATAGATAGATAGATAGATAGATAGATAGATAGATAGATAGATAGATAGATATAAATTCATTTTAAGGAAAACTAAAGATAAAATTGCATTCCCCACAACATGATAAACAATGAAATACACATTTATTTTGTCTGCTTTTTTTTCTGTGACTTAACTTTGAAAATTGTAATGCAGCCCCCAACCCCAGAAAAGCTGGATTTTATTCTGTGGACTGCAGAACCCTGAAATTCCTACATTCTGCACAGTGGTTGGCTGATACATTCAGAAGCCTGTTTATATTTTTTCCCTCATCAGAGGTGGCTCTTGAGTTAGTGGGCCCTTAGGCAAGGCTCAAATAATCCAAATAAATCTGAATAGGAATTGCTCTGAAATCTGTACCTATTTGCATTAAAGTTCACCCAAACCCTTCCTATGAGGTTTGGCAAATATTCAACCTGAATTAATTTCCAATTTCCAGAGTTGCTCTCAAATTAGTACATTAAATAACAAATCTCTTGTTTCAGTGTCTCTGATCCCTGGCCTTAGAACACCCAAATCAGCTTCATCCCCAAAATAGACCTCAGACGAAACACTGAACTTCCAACCATTTTGTACATCCAGTACCCATAAAAAACCTGAGATCACACACCATGTGCAGCAACCATTTGTCAGAGAGAGAAAATAAAGAGAATGAGACAGTGGTGAGAGAGAGTGAAGACTGAGTCAGGAAAGATATATATATATACACACACACATTATAAGGATGGAGGGATACAAGAGGAGATATTGAACATAACAGAAAGGAGAGAAAGAAAATAGAGCAATTGAAGAGAAAAAAGTTTAGAGTGAAGAAAAATAGAAGAGAGTTAAGTGAAAGAGGAAAGAAAAAGTAGAGCGAAGAGACAGAAAGAAAGATTTGAGATTGGGAAAAGAAGGAGAGGGAAAAGAGAGGAAAAAATTGTGAAAGATATAGAAAGAAAAGAAGGAAGACAGAGAATGAACAGAAAGAAGAGAGAAAAGAAAGGCAAAAGTTAATAGATGAGGAAGAAAGAAGTAAGAGAGAGAGTAAGAGACAGAGAGAAATATATAGAGAAAAAACAGAAGGAAAGTGTGGAGAGAGAGAAAGAGAAAGGACGAGAAAATGGAAAGATAGTGTACAAAGACTGAAAGAGGAGAGGAATGGAGAGTGGGGAGAGACAAGAAAGCTTAAAGAGGAAGACTGGAGAAGGAGTGAAAGTATAGAGGGAGAGAGGAAAGAAAGAGAAGGGAGAAAGAGAGAGTGGGAAAAGAGAGGGCAGAGTAAAAGAGGGGAGAGAGAAAAGGATATTGAAGCGAGGGAAGGTGAGAGAGACAGAGTGGAGAAAAACAGAAAAGAGAGTGGAGAGAAAAAAACAAAAGAGATAAGAAAGAGAAGGATGGAGAGAGTGTTTATAGAATAGAGAAAAAAGAAACAGGTGGAGAATAAAGGCTGTGACACACTGCAAGCGGAGCGGTGCGCAGCGTGTAGTTGCAGCTGTGTGCGCTCAGTGTGTCCTGCCTTTTCATCTCTGAGCACTCTGCTGCGTCAGGTCGCGTAGCTAAGCGCTCAGAGATGAAATATTTGATCTTCAGAAGCGATGCAACGCGGAGCGAAGCAGCTGCTTCGCCTCGCGTCGCTCCGCTTGCAGTGTGTCACAGCCTTTAGAGACAAAAGATAGAGCGAGGAGAGAAGAAGGAGATATTGCAGAAAGCGATCGTAAATAGTAAAGGAAGGGAAGATTTGATTTTAATCATTATCAGCATTACAGAAAGGATTATCCTCTGGAGCTCTCTCAAACAGGCTGTCCCATGCTCCCTACTTCTCTTCAAGCAGTGTGTGGCTAGTTCTCACATTCTCAGGTTCTACATTTGATCAAACTAATCTCTACTCTCATTGAGGCCTATTTAAGAATGTGCAAGCGGACATGATGCGATATTGCGGATCATGTCCGCTGCACATAAATGGTGACAGCATACGCTCTCGGCATTTATCACTGCAACAGCAGTTCTGTTGAACTGCTGGTGCAATACCGCCCCCTGCAGATTCGAGGCCAATCGGTCGCTAGCAGGGGGTGTCAATCAACCCGATTGTATTGGATCGGGTTGCTTTCTGGTGATGTCTGTCCGCCGCCTCCAAAGAGGCGGACAGGTTATGGAGCAGAGGTATTTAGACTGCTGCTTAATAACTTGTGTTTCTGGCGAGCCTGAAGACTCGCCCGGGGCATCAAGCTCCATACAGAGCTTGATAAATAGGCCCCTTAATCTCAATAACACCTGCATATGTCTAACTTGCTGTGTGTGATTCACACGGTACACCATAACTGCACTGCATGGTACGCATGTTTTGAGACACCTAGGAGGCAACAGGGTTTGCATTTAGACATGCAGGATAGGAGGGTGTGCAATATAACCCCTCAGCCACACCACTCCTTTTGCAACACTGCATTTTGGAACACGTAGTCCCCGGGTAAACAGAAGTAATTGGCAGAATGTCAGGGACAGAGCTCACAGGCACTTCGTATGCTTCTATGTCAACTAGCCAACAGTGTTTTTTTCCCTCATCCACAAGAAAAATCCCCATTTGAAGATAGAGACACAGTGTGAGGCCCTTGTTTAAGCCAGGCCTTAGGTGACTGCCTATTTGACCTAATGGTAGAGCCACCTATGTCCCTAATTGCCACAGAAAAATAACAAAAACATTACATGCAAATCTTGTGCAAAGCAGTGATTAACATCTCAGGCTTTAATAAATATTGGCTTTAAGTAATGTCTCTTTAATATAGTGAAGGCCTGGAAAGCAAAATTATAAGAAAATGCCATAGAGTGTCTTACAACGTCCAGACCTTCACTATTTTAGGATGCTTGATCACCTTTCTAACATTGTATTCCCTCTAAAGCAGGGGTCCTACAAAAAAAGTGTGGGAACTAACCAAGACTTCCACCCACCCTCATAATTAATATTGTTTAAAAAATATATATATATTTATATATATACACACACATACATACACACTCATACACATACACACACACTGTATTTATATGTATATAATCTATACACTTTGTTTAATGAAAGCAAATTAAATACAGTGAAGAGTTGAATGGTTGTCTTTGGGCCTAAGAATCATCCTCTGTCACCGGGTCTCACCCACTTAAGGTGCAATAGTCCTATTTCTGCTGAGGGGAGCTAAATAACCCCAGAGCAAGCCACACAGAAATGTAAGCACCACGTGTTACACATATTGTGGGGTGATCACACAGCAGGACCGCTGACAGACTTGCATTTAATGTATTGTAGGAAGTGTTACTGCCCATTACTAGAGGATATCACTATCCCTCTAAACAGACTGTGCTCCATCCCCTACCACCAGCAGCAGCAGTGTTTACTGAAGTTTGCCTGCTCTCTCTCCACAGGGAACTTAGTTCCTCCTGCAAAAATAGTGCTTTAAAGGTTAACCTTCCTGGATATTTAACCCTATTTGTTTAACTGATAAAAGGGACAGTATACACCAATTCTCATATAACTGAATGTAATAGACACTACTATAAAGAATAATATGAACAGATACTTATATAAAAATCCAGTATAAAACCTTTTAAAAACTTACTTAGAAGCTTCCAGTTTAGCTCTGTTTAAAAGGTTACTGGAACACCCACTGCAAGTGGGAAATATCCGACACCACCCCTCCCCCTTCCTTTGCATATGAAAAGAATCTTTACACAAACAGGAGCAAGGTGGAGTTAGTATACGTCGGTATTCTCCTAAAACTTTGGGGCTTGGTTAGGAGTCTGAAAATCAGAGCAATGTTATTTACAAATGAACAAAACTATCCATTTTTTTTTTTTAATAAAAAAAAAAACTTTATGGGCTATATAAATAAATCATCTACAAAACATGTATGCAAAGAAACAAGGAACAAAATGCAATAGTTAGTTAAATATTCTTAAAGATGAATACTGAAGATGTACAGATAATTTGAATTCTAATCACTGCTTAATAATGAGACACAAATCTAATGACACAAGAAAACAATGGCATTAAAAATTGGCAGTCCCCACTAATTGTCTGATACTACTTATCTATACCATTGTTTAGTGGCATTGCTATGCATCAGTTTATATCATTAATTGTGTCGGTTGGTGCTGTGCATTTGGTTAAACATAAACAACAAATTGTGGATAAAGAAATATCCACTGACAGAATGCACTGAGCACTCTATGCCCATACTTTAAAGAGACAGTGTTCCGGTTTGATTAAAACATAACTTTTACTTTATTAAAATTAAATGACACCAAAAACTAATACACAATGATTAAAATACTAACGGCTAGATTTGGAGTTTTGTCGGTAACGACCCGAAAAACTAACGCCGGCTTTTTTCTGGCTGCACCATAAAAATAACTCTGGTATTGAGAGTCCACAGAATGGCTGCGTTAGGCTCCAAAAAAGGAGCGTAGAGCATTTTTAACACAGCTTCAACTCTCGATACCAGAGTTGCTTACGCAAGCGGCCAGCCTCAAAAACGTGCTCGTGCACGATTCCCCCATAGGAAACAATGGAGCTACTTGAGCTGAAAAAAAAACAAACACCTGCAAAAAAGCCGCGTTCAGCTCCTAACGCAGCCCCATTGTTTGCTATGGGGAAACACTTCCTACGTCTGCACCTAACACTCTAACATGTACCCCGAGTCTAAACACCCCTAGCCTTACACTTATTAACCCCTAATCTGCCACCCCCGCTATCGCTGACCCCTGCATATTATTATTAACCCCTAATCTGCCGCTCCGTAAACCGCCGCTACTTACATTATCCCTATGTACCCCTAATCTGCTGCCCTAACATCGCCGACCCCTATATTATATTTATTAACCCCTAATCTGCCCCCACCACGTCGCCTCCACCTGCCTACACTTATTAACCCCTAATCTGCTGAGCGGACCTGAGCGCTACTATAATAAAGTTATTAACCCCTAATCCGCCTCACTAACCCTATAATAAATAGTATTAACCCCTAATCTGCCCTCCCTAACATCGCCGACACCGAACTTCAAACATTAAACTCTAATCTGCCAACTGGAGCTCACCGCTATTCTAATAAATGTATTAACCCCTAAAGCTAAGTCTAACCCTAACACTAACACCCCCCTAAGTTAAATATAATTTACATCTAACGATATTAATTAACTCTTATTAAATAAATTATTCCTATTTAAAGATAAATACTTACCTGTAAAATAAATCCTAATATAGCTACAATATAAATTATAATTATATTATAGCTATTTTAGGATTTATATTTATTTTACAGGTAACTTTGTATTTATTTTAACCAGGTACAATAGCTATTAAATAGTTAAGAACTATTTAATAGCTAAAATAGTTAAAATAATTACAAATTTACCTGTAAAATAAATCCTAACCTAAGTTACAATTAAACCTAACACTACACTATCAATAAATTAATTAAATAAACTACCTACAATTACCTACAATTAACCTAACACTACACTATCAATAAATTAATTAAATACAATTCCTACAAATAAATACAATTAAATAAACTAGCTAAAGTACAAAAAATAAAAAAGAACTAAGTTACAAAAAATAAAAAAATATTTACAAACATAAGAAAAATATTACAACAATTTTAAACTAATTACACCTACTCTAAGCCCCCTAATAAAATAACAAAGACCCCCAAAATAACAAAATGCCCTACCCTATTCTAAATTACTAAAGTTCAAAGCTCTTTTACCTTACCAGCCCTGAACAGGGCCCTTTGCGGGGCATGCCCCAAGAAGTTCAGCTCTTTTGCCTGTAAAAAAAAATACAATACCCACCACCCACATACCCCTAATCTAACCCAAACCCCCCTTAAATAAACCTAACACTAAGCCCCTGAAGATCATCCTACCTTGTCTTCACCTCACCAGGTATCACCGATCCGTCCTGGCTCCAAAATCTTCATCCAACCCAAGCGGGGGCTGGCGATCCATCATCCGGTGGCTGAAGAGGTCCAGAAGAGGCTCCAAAGTCTTCATCCTATCTGGGAAGAAGAGTAGATCCGGACCGGCAACCATCATCTTCCAAGCGGCATCTTCTATCTTCATCCGATGAGGACCGGCTCCATCCTGAAGACCTCCGACGCGGACCCATCTTCATCCGGCGACGTCCAACTGAAGAATGAAGGTTCCTTTAAGGGACGTCATCCAAGATGGCGTCCCTCGAATTCCGATTGGCTGATAGGATTCTATCAGCCAATCGGAATTAAGGTAGGAATATTCTGATTGGCTGATGGAATAAGCCAATCAGAATCAAGTTCAATCCGATTGGCTGATCCAATCAGCCAATCAGATTGAGCTTGCATTCTGTTGGCTGTTCCGGCTGAAAAGTGAGCGTTAGACCCTATTTTGAGTGACTCCAAATACCGGCGGTAGCCTAAAACCAGCGTTAGGAGCCTCTAACGCTGGTTTTCACGGCTAACGCCAAACTCCAAATCTAGGTCTAACTCTGTAAGGCTGCTTATAGAAATTGTAAGGTATAAACAGCGATGTGAATTAGGTAATTAGGCCTCAAATAAAGGTAAATACCACATAGCCTCATAGTGAAATGAGGAGTCTAGTTTGCTAAATTGAGTATATATGTATTAGTCCACCCATACCGTCAACTCAACTGGTAATTTATATGTAATTTACTGTAGTCAGGGCACTTTCAGTACCTTCTCGTGCTCGATATCCCCTATAAAGTATGGGATAATAAAGGCTCACACGGTGGGGGGGGTTCATCCCCACACGTTGTCACTTAAATAATAAGGTGACACTATGTCAGTACGTTATTGTAAATATATATGTTACCCTTGCTGTATACAACGTCTAATGGTGAGTATGGCTAGAGATCAATGATAGCTAAATCTGAATCAGCTTGTGATCAAATAACAAATCCATATATATATACTATTCTTATCTTATAATTGGGTGCTGTCTAAACCACCAGGTCTTTAGATCAACGTTGTAGGTTCGGGTCTAACCCCTTTGTTGGCTAGGGCAACGTATTGCTGTAGCAATTCTTTACAGTGTGATACAGTGATTTGATGGTACTTTCTTATGTATGTGAGAGTTCTGCTATGTTCATCTAGTCCCCTTGATATATCATTGGAGCTTATATCAATGGTAACTATAACATGTAGTGCTTCAACTCATGTAATAATGCAGGAGTACAATAATTGCACAGCTCTCTTAGTACCAGCTACGATCAGGCTTATATCAATCTCCTCATTTGTACTGATTATTGGTTTAGTAAAGAGCGCTGGGTTATCAAACTAGCGATACTGTATTGTGTGTGCAACTTAACTGTGTGTTACACCCAGGTTATCTTAGTATCAAATTAGGTCAGGCTTATATTAATCCACTTAGGTTACATTAAACATGTAGGTATCTGGCATTGTTTATGGTCAGTATCATAATTATGTGCTTCTGTTGAATTTTTGTCATAAGACCTTCAGAAAAAGGCTGGGCTAATCTACCCCTTAGTGGGATTAGCTGGGTTGTGATATTTGTTTGTAATTAGTAATATTGTTTATTTATGAACCCCGTTAGCTAATTCCTCCAATATGGATTTCCTGTATTGTCAGTCTACCAGCGCGGAGTGTACTCAGCGTTACAATGTTGCTTTCCCCACAGTAAACAAATATTGTTGTTCCCCACTTCGTTATTATCTACAATTAAACTAAATTGTGTATATCAAAAGCACCATGCCTATCTACGATTTGTCTCAGTCTGCTATATTAACTACTACTTGTTAGGCTATAGTATGGAAGTTAAACCCTCTTAAATACCATCTTAGCCAGTAGTATTTGTTATTTATTAATTAAATGCGAGCTGTGAGCTCAGGGGAGCCTCTACAAGATTTCAGCGTATAGTCTATTCAGCGTTAAATCTCAGTGTAGACCGCTACTTGGTAAATTATAACGTGGGAGTTATAGTGTGGAAGCTAAACCCCCTTAAACACTGTCTTGGCTGGTAGTATTGGAAATATATTTACTGTGAACTATAAGTTTAGAGAGGCCTCCACAGAATTTCAGTGTGTAATCTATTAAGCGTTCAGTCTCAGTTTGCTGTATAGACCGCCGCTTGTTAGACTATAATGTGGGAGCTATATCCCATAAACACAGATAAAGTCTAAGGTTTTTAAAGTGGATAAATTTGATAATTGCGAACTATAGGCTCAAGGGAGCCTCTACAAAGATTAACAACTTAAAAAAAGCATCCTGACTGTTGACGCGTTTCGCCCGTTAAGGCTTTCTCAAAGGCCTTTGAGAAAGCCTTAACAGGCAAAACGCGTCAGCAGTCAGGACGCTTTTTTTAAGTTGTTAAACTCTGTAGAGGCTCCCTTGAGCCTATAGTTCGCAATTATCACATTTTTCAGCAGGATACACACATATCTTGTGAGGGCCTGTGCACCAGTATTCAGAGAGAGAGTCAGCAGTGGCTTGTATGACCCAATTAAAGGGACTGTCTACACCAGAATTGTTATTGTTTAAAAAGCTAGATAATCCCTTTATTACCCATTCCCCAGTTTTGCATAACCAACACTGTTATATTAATACACTTTTTTACACTGTGATTACCTTGTATCTAAGCCTCTGCAGACTACCGCTTTATCTCAGTTCTATTGACAGACTTGCATTTTAGGCAATCAGTGCTGACTCATAAATGACTCCATGGGAGTGAGCACAATGTTATCTATATGACACACATGAACTAGCAGTGTCTAACTGTGAAACATTGCCAAAATGTACTGAGATAAAAGGCAGTTCAATGGCTTGGAAATTAGCATATGAGCCTACCTGGGTTTAGATTTCCTCAAAGAAAACCAAGAGAGCAAAGTAAATTTGAAGATATAAGTAAAGTTGTTTAAAATTGCATGCCCTATGGGAATCATGAAAGTTTAGTTTTGATTAGACTGTCCCTTTAAGTCTTCACAGGCACAATACACAGTACCGCCAGCTCACTTAGCACTTAGCTTGAATACTGGTGCACTCGCTCTTGTAGCATATGTGCGTATGCCGCTGCAAACCAGTAATAAATATTACTAAAAGCATTTTTGCTAATAGAAGTGTATTTCAAAAATGCTTCTATTTAAAATCAAAATGCACTCAATTTTAATCTTTCTATCCCTCCCACGCCCAGCCCACCCACAAAATACTGGAGAACCATTACCCCCAAGCTGTTAACCTCCTACATCCTGGAAATCAGTACTTCACTGTGGTACTCATTTCTCCTCGTGACTGACTAGACCTTTGGTTTATAGTTATAAAGACGTTTTCCCTAACTACAAAATGAATTTAAAACACTTGCCCATATAAAACTATTAGAATACTGTAGCTGGCAAACTGCTACAGAAGTAAACAGTGAAGTGTAATTCACTGCTATACATTCTGTGCATGTGTGTGTATGTCAGTGATGGAGTAATGTGCAGGTGTACAAGACGTCTGCCCCGATAGGCCAGGCAGGTATACAGCACCTGCACTGCACACAGCTATGCAACAGAGTGAAAAAGGTAGCTATTATGGGGGTGCCATGAAGAAGCAAGCAGAGGGGGGTATACAGGTAAATATAAAGACACAATAGTCATTTTTACACTACAGTGATTATTACAGTACACAATCTTATAATTCATTTTAAAAAATAATCTTTCATAATTGTCATACTTTACAATAAAGATAATAAAACTGCAGATGTTCTTTTCAAAAGATGTTTTCTTTTCCATGAAAGGTTATGCAAACCAGAGGACAATGTAGGAAACAGAGAATAAAAAGATGGAAGAACAGGTTAAGAAATTAATTTGTATTTTCTAACACTGTTTTTTTTTTACTATAAGGTTTTTAATTATTAGTTTCTTTCCTAAGATATGGTGAGTCAACGGCATCATCAATTACTAGTGGGAATATCTCTCCTGGCCAGCAGGAGGAGTCAAAGAGCACCACAGCAAAGCTGTTACATGTCACTTCCCTTACCCATAATCCCCAGTCATTCTCTTTGCCTTCAGTGCAAGGAGGAGGTGAAATTTCTGGTGTCTGAAGAAGATTGGATTTATTTCACTTCAATCAAGATTGTATTATTTTGAAAGTCACAGTAGGTTTACTCTGATCTTTCCTTTCAAGTTTGGGTATAGCCGTACTCCACGTTAGTCTCTTCAGTAGGTGGCTTTAAAGCAGTTCGGAACTTGTGAGGTGGGCTTTGCTGCGTTTTCCTAACATAGTTGCTGCCCTGGTATAGAATGCCTGAGTAGGTTTACTCTGATCTTTCTTTTTCTACAGGCCTACAGGAGTGGCTTCCTCTCATGCCGGTAAGCTGTCCTCCTGCCAGATGGCTAGATGCAGGTAAGTGCCTTTCTGTCTTCTAGGGTGGAGATTGGGCACTTTATCATATATCTGCATTTTTCTTGGGACACAGTATATCCTTAGTAAGGATATCTTTAAGAGCAGTGTGCAGGCTCCTAATATGTATTAGAGAGAGACTTTTTTTGTATTGGAGATATTGAAGGGTTAACCTGTCTTGCTATGTGGGTATGTTAATTCACTATCGCACAAACAGGAAAGAGCGTTGCTACGGCAGAAGTATGTTTGGTATGCTTAGCTTGCCTCATATGCACGTTCACATTCTCTGTGAGATCGGAGCGGCAGAGCAGTTTTATTTTCAGCAGTCTGGGTTGTCCTTTGATATTTCTGCTTTGCAGAAAGGAGTAACGCTCCAAAAATAAAATAGCCTGCAGGAGCTAAGGTTTGTTAGGGGACTTAGACTCTGTTTTTTATTTATAGCCCCTTTTATCGAGATACGATTGCCTTTCAGACGGAGGTTCTGTTATTATTAGGACTCCGACATTTGTGTGCGATTGTGGCTCCGCCTCCTTCTTCAAAGAAGATCGGAGCAGCGCCATTTTCCTGCCTCCTTATCCGTCGTAGAATGGGGAGGCGATGCGCACATGTTAGCGAGCAGCTCAGTTTGGTGGCTGGCTTTAATAGTTTACACCATCGCATTTCTATTGTTTCTGCTTACTAAGAACAGTGTTTTACTTTAATATGAAAGGCACATATTATTGAATTTGGGAAATATAATTCCTAATAGGTAGACTAATGAACTATTATGTTTAGGTCTGTGCAAGCCTGTCTTATTTTTATTGCTTAATGCATCTCAAGATTTTTAGACTCATTTAAAGTGACAGTACAATTTAAATTTCTTCCACATTTTCAATTTTTAATTACATGGACTCCCATGTTATGTCAAATATTGGCTCATATTATGTCTCTCAGGATGATACTGTTAGGCAAAGCCACAGTTTATCGTTAAATGTCCCTAGCCTTATGGCATCACATACAGTGCCCAGAGTTTTTCTCTCCTGTAGGAGCTTATTTTCTTGCAGATTTATTTTTGCTCAGGTATCTTCTGCGATCTCTGCGGCATTATCTGCCTTCCCTATGCTAATGGGAAATAGCAAGAGGAATATTAGAGATTTAGATAGAGCAAAACTAAGATTAGTTTTTTGGATGTTGAAGTAGAAATTGACAATAAAGAAATTATAACGAGAACATTTTTTAAAAAAACCGATTCTAATAATTATGTACATGCTTAGAGCTGTCACTAAGATACATGGAAAAATAATATTCCTAAAGGTCAGTTTCTTAGGGCTAGAAAAGACTTCACTAAAGTAGAAGACTTTGATACGCAAGCATTAGTTCTAGCAGATAGATTCAAAGAAAAGGGCTATAATATGGAACTAGTCAATAAAATATACACAAATGAAATACTGGAGTTACCATTTATTACAAGTTATAATGAACAACACAAGATTATAAAAAGTATAGTCCAAAAACATTGGCATCTAATTAAAAAAAGATACAATTATAGGGGATAAAGTAGTAAATATCCTAGTTTTGTTTTCAAAAAAACCTATACCCTTAAGAACAAACTAGCTCCAAGTGAGTCCAAAATGAATAAAGGCTTAATTAATATACGGCTAGATTACAAGTTTTGTGTTATGAGTAAAAAAAGCAGCGTTATGGGTTATAACGCTGTTTTTTCACTACCGCTACTATTAAGAGTCTTGTAGGTACAGCTGTCCTGCACACTTTTTTGGCCATACCGCAAATTAACTTACGCAATTTGCGTAAAGTCTTTTTTTTCAATGGGACTTCCATAGCGCCGATATTACATAAGTTTTTTTCTGGGAGGCCAAAAAGTGAGCGGTACAGCCTATCCTGCAAGATTCGTAACGCATTCTAAAGTCAGTAGTTATGAGTTTTAAGCTACAAAGCTGTAGCATAAAACTCATAACTAAAGTGCTAAAAAGTACACTAACACCCATAAACTACCTATTAACCCCTCCCGCATCGCAAACACTAAAATAAAATTATTAACACCTAATCTGCCGCTCCCGACATCACCGCCACTATAATAAACATATTAACCCCTAAACCGCCGCACTCCCGCATCGCAAACACTAGTTAAATATTATTAACCCCTAATCTGCCGCCCCTAACATCACCACCACCTACCTACATTTATTAACCCCTAATCTGCCGCCCCCAACGTTGCCGCCACTATACTAAAGTTATTAATTCCTAAACCTAGTTCTAACCCTAACACCCCCTAACTTAAATATAATTAAAATAAATCTAAATAAAAATTCCTATCATTACTTAAATTATTCCTATTTAAAACTAAATACTTACCTATAAAATAAACCCTAAGCTAGTTACAATATAACTAATAGTTATATTGTATCTATCTTAGGGTTTATTTTTATTTTACAGGCAAGTTTATATTTATTTTAACAAGGTAGAATAGTTACTAAATAGTTATTAACTATTTACTAACTACCTAGTTAAAATAAATACAAATTTACCTGTAAAATAAAACCTAACCTGTCTTACACTAAAACCTAACATTACACTACAATTAAATTAATTAAATTAATAAAATACAATTTCCTAAATTACAAAAAAAAAACAACTAAATTACACAAAATAAAAACAAATTATCAGATATTTAAACTAATTACACCTAATCTAATAGCCCTATCAAAATAAAAAAGCCCCCCAAAATAAAAAAAAAACCCTAGCTTAAACTAAACTACCAATAGCCCTTAAAAGGGCCTTTTGCGGGGCATTGCCCCAAATAAATGAGCTCTTTTACCTGTAAAAAAAAATACAAACAACCCCCCCAACAGTAAAACCCACCTCCCACACAACCAACCCCCCAAATAAAATCCTAAGTAAAAAATCTAAGCTCCCCATTGCCCTGAAAAGGGCATTTGGATGGGCATTGCCCTTAAAAGGGCATTTTGCTCTATTGCAGCCCAAACCCCTAATCTAAAAATAAAACCCACCCAATACACCCTTAAAAAATCCTAACACTAACCCCCGAAGATCCACTTCCACTTCCACAGTTTTGAAGACCGGACATCCATCCTCATCCTGGTAGAAGTCTTCATCCAAGCGGCAAGAAGTCCTCAACGAAGCCGGGAGAAGGCTTCATCCAAACTGGCAGAAGTGGTCCTCCAGACGGGCAGAAGTCTTCACCCAGACGGAATACTCTATCTTCATCCTTCCGGCGCGGAGCATCCTCTTCAATCGACGGCTTTTTCTACAATGAAGGTTCCTTTAAATGACGTCATCCAAGATGGCGTCCCTTAGATTCTGATTGGCTGATAGAATTCTATCAGCCAATCGGAATTAAGGTTGACAAAAATCCTATTGGCTGATGCAATCAGCCAATAGGATTGAGCTTCAATCCTATTGGCTAATCCAATCAGCCAATAGGATTGAGATTGCATTCTATTGGTTGTTCCAATCAACCAACAGAATGCGAGCTCAATCCTATTGGCTGATTGGATCAGCCAATAGGAATTTTTCAACCTTAATTCCGATTGGCTGATAGAATTCTATCAGCCAATCGGAATCTAAGGGATGCCATCTTGGATGACGTCATTTAAAGGAACCTTCATTGTAGAAGAAGCCGTCAATTGAAGAGGATGAACCGCGCCAGATGTCTTGAAGATGGAGCAGCTCCGCGTCGGAAGGATGAAGACAGAAGATGCCGTCTTTGTGAAGCCTTCTGTCCGTCTGGAGGACCACTTCTGCCGGCTTGGATGAAGACTTCTCCCGGCTTCGTTGAGGACTTCTTGCCGCGTGGATGAAGACTTCTCCCGGCTTCGTTGAGGATGGATGTCCGGTCTTCAAAACTGTAAGTGGATCTCCAGGTGTTAGTGTTAGTGTTAGGATTTTTTAAGGGTGTATTGGGTGGGTTTTATTTTTAGATTAGGGGTTTGGGCTGCAATAGAGCTAAATGCCCTTTAAAGGGCAATGACCATCCAAATAGTTTTTTTTAGTTAGGCTTTTATTTGGGGGGTTGGTTGTGTGGGTGGTGGGTTTTACTGTTGTGGGGTTGTTTGTATTTTTTTTACAGGTAAAAGAGCTGATTTCTTTGGGGCAATGTCCCGCAAAAGGCCCTTTTAAGGGCCATTGGTAGTTTAGTTTAGGCTAGGGTTTTTTTATTTTGGGTAGGCTTTTTTTATTTTGATAGGGCTATTAGATTAGGTGTAATTAGTTTAAAGATCTTCTAATTTGTTTTTTATTTTCTGTAATTTAGTGGGGGGGGTTGTAATTTAGCTAATTGTATTGAATTTATTTAATTGTATTTAATTTAGGGAATTTATTTAATTGTAGGGTTAGGTTAGGTGTTAGTGTAAGACAGGTTAGGTTTTATTTTACAGGTCAATTTGTATTTATTTTAGCTAGGTAGTTATTAAATAATTAATAACTATTTAGTAACTATTCTACTTAGTTAAAATGAATACAAACTTGCCTGTAAAATAAAAATAAAACCTAAGCTAGCTACAATGTAACTATTAGTTATATTGTAGCTAACTTAGGATTTATTTTACAGGTAAGTATTTAGTTTTAAATAGGAATTATTTACGGCTAGATTTAGAGTTTGGCGTTAGCCGTCAAAACCAGCGTTAGAGGCTCCTAACGCTGGTTTTGGGCTACCGCTGTTATTTAGAGTCAGTCAGGAAAGGGTCTAACGCTCACTTTGCAGCCGCGACTTTTCCATACCGCAGATCCCTCTACACCAATTGTGTATCCTATCTTTTCAATGGGATCTTCCTAACGCCGGTATTTAGAGTCTTGGCTGAAGTGAGCGGTAGAGCCTCTACCGACAAAACTCCAGCCGCAGAAAAAAGTCAGGAGTTAAGAGCTTTATGGGCTAACGCTGATTTATAAAGCTCCTAACTACTGTGCTCTAAAGTACACTAACACCCATAAACTACCTATGTACCCCTAAACCGAGGCCCCCCCACATCACCACCACTCTAATACATTTTTTTAACCCCTAATCTGCCGACCGCACACCACCGCAACCTACGTTATCCCTATGTACCCCTAATCTGCTGCCCCTAACACCGCCGACCCCTATATTATATTTATTAACCCCTAATCTGCCGCCACCAACGTCTCTGCTACCTACCTACACTTATTAACCCCTAATCTGCCGACCAGACATCGCCGCTACTCTAATAAATGTATTAACCCCTAAACCGCCTCACTCCCGCCTCAATAACCCTATAATAAATATTATTAACCCCTAATCTGCCCTCCCTAACATCGCAGACACCTAACTTCAAGTATTAACCCCTAATCTGCCGACCGGACCTCACTGCTACTATAATAAATGTATTAACCCCTAAAGCTAAGTCTAACCCTAACACTAACACCCCCCTAAGTTAAATATAATTTAAATCTAACAAAATACATTAACTCTTATTAAATAAATTATTCCTATTTAAAGCTAAATACTTACCTGTAAAAGAAACCCTAATATAGCTACAATATAAATTATAATTATATTGTAGCTATTTTAGGATTAATATTTATTTTACAGGCAACTTTTGATTTATTTTAACCAGGTACAATAGCTATTAAATAGTTAATAACTATTTAATAGCTACCTAGTTAAAATAATTACAAAATTACCTGTAAAATAAATCCTAACCTAAGTTACAATTAAACCTAACACTACACTATCAATAAATTAATAACATGAAATACCTACAAATAAATACAATTAAATAAACTAACTAAAGTACAAAAAATAAAAAAAGCTAAGTTACAAAAAATAAAAAAATTAATTACAAACATAATAAAAATATTACAACAATTTTAAGATAATTACACCTACCCTACCCTATTCTAAAATAAAAATAGAAAAGCTCTTTTACCTTACCAGCCCTTAAAAGGGCCTTTTGCGGGGCATGCCCCAAAGAATTCAGCTCTTTTGCCTGTAAAAAATAAACACAATACCACCCCCCAACATTACAACCCACCACCCACATACCCCTAATCTAACCCAAACCCCCCTTAAATAAACCTAACACTAAGCCCCTGAAGATCTTCCTACCTTGTCTTCACCACACCGGGTATCTATCACCGATCCGTCCAGGCTCCGAAGTCTTCATCCAAGCCCAAGCGGGGGCTGGACATCCATCATCCGGCTGAAGTCTTCTATCAAGCGGCAAGAAGAAGTCCAGAAGAGGCTCCAAAGTCTTCATCCTATCCGGGCAGAAGAGGAGATCCGGACCGGCAACCATCTTGATCCAAGCGGCATCTTCTATCTTCATCCGATGATGAGCGGCTCCATCTTGAAGACCTCTGGAGCGGATCCATCCGACGTCCTAAGTCCGAATGAAGGTTCCTTTAAATGATGTCATCCAAGATGGTGTCCCTCGAATTCCGATTGGCTGATAGGATTCTATCAGCCAATCGGAATTAAGGTAGGGAAAATCTGATTGGCTGATTGAATCAGCCAATCAGATTGAGCTTGCATTCTATTGGCTGTTCCGATCAGCCAATAGAATGCAAGCTCAATCTGATTGGCTGATTGGATCAGCCAATCGGATTGAACTTGAATCTGATATGCTGATTCCATCAGCCAATCAGATTTTTCCTACCTTAATTCCGATTGGCTGATAGAATCCTATCAGCCAATCGGAATTCAAGGGACGCCATCTTGGATGACGTAATTTAAAGGAACCTTCATTCAGACTTAGGACGTCGGAAGAAGAGGATGGATCCGCGTCGGAGGTCTTCAAGATGGAGCCGCTAGTCATCGGATGAAGATAGAAGATGCCGCTTGGATCAAGATGGTTGCCGGTCCGGATCTCCTCTTCTGCACGGATAGGATGAAGACTTTGGAGCCTCTTCTGGACTTCTTCTTGCCGCTTGATAGAAGACTTCAGCCGGATGATGGATCTCCAGCCCCCGCTTGGGCTTGGATGAAGACTTCGGAGGAGCCTCTTGTGGACCGATCGTTGATACCTGGCATGGTGAAGACAAGGCAGGAAGATCTTCAGGGGCTTAGTGTTAGGTTTATTTAAGGGGGGTTTGGGTTAGATTAGGGGTATGTGGGTGGTGGGTTGTAATGTTGGGGGGGGGTATTGTATGGTTTTTTTTTTCCAGGCAAAAGAGCTGAATTCTTTGGGGCATGCCCCGCAAAAGGCCCTTTTAAGGGCTGGTAAGGTAAAAGAGCTTTTCTATTTTAATTTTAGAATAGGGTAGGGCATTTTTTTATTTTGGGGGGCTTTGTTATTTTATTAGGGGGCTTAGAGTAGGTGTAATTATCTTAAAATTGTTGTAATATTTTTATTATGTTTGTAATTAATTTTTTTATTTTTTGTAACTTAGCTTTTTTTATTTTTTGTACTTTAGTTAGTTTATTTAATTGTATTTATTTGTAGGTATTTTATTTAATTAATTTATTGATAGTGTAGTGTTAGGTTTAATTGTAACTTAGGTTAGGATTTATTTTACAGGTAATTTTGTAATTGTTTTAACTAGGTAGCTATTAAATAGTTATTAACTATTTAATAGCTATTGTACCTGGTTAAAATAATTACAAAGTTGCCTGTAAAATAAATATTATTCCTAAAATAGCTACAATATAATTATAATTTATATTGTAGCTATATTAAGGTTTATTTTACAGGTAAGTATTTAGCTTTAAATAGGAATAAGTTATTTAATAAGAGTTAATTTATTTCGTTAGATTTAAATTATATTTAACTTAGGGGGGTGTTAGTGTTAGGGTTAGACTTAGCTTTAGGGATTAATACATTTATTAGAGTAGCGGTGAGCTCCGGTCGGCAGATTAGGGGTTAATACTTGAAGTTAGGTGTCAGCAATATTAGGGAGGGCAGATTAGAGGTTAATTCTATTTATTATAGGGTTAGTGAGGCGGATTAGGGGTTAATATATTTATTATAGTAGCTGTGAGGTCCGGTCGGCTGATTAGGGGTTAATTATTGTAGTTAGCTGGTGGCGACGTTGTGGGGGGCAGATTAGGGGTTAATAAATATAATATAGGGGTCGGCGGTGTTAGGGGCAGCAGATTAGGGGTACATAGGGATAATGTAGGTTGCGGCGGTGTACGGAGCGGCAGATTAGGGGTTAAAAAAATATGCAGGGGTCAGCGATAATGGGGGCAGCAGATTAGGGGTTAATAAGTGTAAGGTTAGGGGTGTTTAGACTCGGGGTACATGTTAGGGTGTTAGGTGCAGACTTAGGAAGTGTTTCCGCATAGGAAACAATGGGGCTGCGTTAGGAGCTGAACGCTGCTTTTTTGCAGGTGTTAGGTTTTTTTTTCAGCTCAAACTGCCCCATTGTTTTCTATGGTGGAATTGTGCACGAGCATATTTTTGAAGCTGGCCGCGTCCGTAAGCACCGCTGGTATTGAGAGTTGCAGTGGCGGTAAATATGCTATACGCTCCCTTTTTGGAGCCTAACGCAGCCCTTCTGTGAACTCTAAATACCAGCGGTATTTAAAAGGTGCGGGGGAAAAAAAAGCCAGCGTTAGCTATGTGGGTCGTTACCGACAAAACTCTAAATCTAGCTGTTGGTTATTAATAGTAAGTTTTATTTAGATTTATTTTAATTATATTTAAGTTAGTGGGTGTTAGGGTTAGACTTAGGTTTAGGGGTTAATAAATTTAGTATAGTGGTGGCGACGTTGGGGACGGCAGATTAGGGGTTAATAATTTTAGGTAGGTGGCGGTGATGTTAGGGGCGGCAGATTAGGGGTTAATAATATTTAACTAATATTTGCGATGCGGGAGTGTGGCGGTTTAGGGGTTAATATGTTTATTATAGTGGTGGCGACGTTGGAGCGGCATATTAGGGGTAAATATATGTAGGTATGTTGAGGCAACATTGGGGGCGGCAGATTAGGGGTTAATAAATATAATGTAGGTGTCGGCGATGTTGGGGGCAGCAGATTAGGGGTTCATAAGTATAATGTAGGTTGCGGCGATGTCCGGAGAGGCAGATTAGGGGTTAATAAGTATAATGTAGGTGTTGACGATGTCAAGGGCGGTAGATTAGGGGTTAATAAGTGTAAGATTATGGGTGTTTAGACTCGGGGTTCATTTTAGGGTGATCCATACCGCACTCCAATACCAGTGCTGCTGAAGTCAGCGGTGAGCTGGTTTGTATGTGCTCGTGCACAATTTCCCCATAGACATCAATGGGGAGAGCCGGCTGAAAAAAAGCCTAACACCTGCAAAAAAGCAGCGTAAAGCTCCGTAACGCAGCCCCATTGATTCCTATGGGGAAATTGTGCACGAGCACGTACAACCAGCTCACCGCTGACTTCAGCAGCACTGGTATTGGAGTGCGGTATGGAGCACAATTTTGCTCTACGCTCACTTATTGCCTTTTAATGCCGGGTTTGTAAAAACATGTAATACCAGCGCTGTAGGGAAGTGAATGGTGACAATAACATGCAAGTTAGTTCCGCACCCCTCTTACCGCAAAACTCGTAATCTAGCCGAATGTATTTAAATGACTATTTAAAAGCAATGTATTTGACATCTATTCAAATAGTTCATTTCATCCTGAATAAATATTATATGTATCTTTTGAAATATACACTGTTAAATTTGCACAATCTGTATAAAGTGATGTAAAAAACATTTCCTTATATATAAAGAGAAAATATGTTGAAATTGCTAATTCCACAATTAAAGAATTGAAAAAACCTGTAAAGGGTAATGAAAATAAGGATATCTGATATATAAGGACGGATGAATGAACCTTACAAATCCAACTTGGATATAATTGGAAAAACCTGTTTTCTGAAATCGTCAAAAGAAAAAAACGTTACCTAAAGAACAAATACTAACATTAGGCTAAGAATCTGGCAGGTATACCGTATCTCTGGGTACTTTATATCTCAAGTATATACTGACGAGATATTTACAAGTATAATTCCCAGTTACTTGCTACTAGCAAGATCAGTAAATACTGCACAGATATTCTTGAGCTATTTATAACGCTAGTTAGTTCTAAGGTTCTACCGATAACACAGTACTCTCAAAAAGGAAACCTGTATATGCCAATCGCATTGGAAGAACAGAAAGATTTCTGATTGGTCAAAGCTAATTACATGACAAAAGCCGTGTGACCTAATACCAATGGAGTTATGAGGATACACAGTGAGTAAAAAATTGAACATCGACACGTATATCTAGACTGCTACGTTTAAAGGAATTTGCTTTTGTATCAACCCCTAAAGGAGGAAAGTTCCACTATATCAAGGAGAGATAGTATAAATAACTTATTTTGTACAAATCTATTTGTGTATGTATATCATACGTTTTATTTATGTACCTATATTGTGAAATAAGCAACATGTACTTATAACGTGTAAACGGATAAATCCAGTTTTATAAGTTGATTTATATAATAAATCGCCTTTTTATTCAATTATCATCGTTCTTATATAATCACTTATTATATTAATGTAAATATATGATACAATACATTTGCTTTGGGGATGAATAGCTTTTTTTAGCGCCAACCTCTCTTGGTGACATTGTTAGAGATTCAGATAGTAAGGTTTCTGTTCCCCCTACTGCTATGCAGGTTGCCCTTCCTCATAGGTCTGATGAAGAGAATACGTCGGTAGCCTCTGAGGGTGAAATTTCAGATTCGGACAGTCTAATTTCTTCGTCTGATGCTGAAGTGGTATCCTTCAGATTTAAGCTTGGACTCCTTCATGTATGGTTAAAGGAGGATTTGGCTACTTTGGAGCGACTCCAATACGTCTATCATTGTCAACCTTAAAGAATCTAGTAAACTATATATATATATTAGGATATAGTAAAGGATTCCTTTTTTCCCAGTCTCCTGTCTTTAAAAGGATGTATCCTGACGCTGTCTCCATTATCTATCATGGTGCACGGTGCCTAAAGTAGTAAGGCATTTCTACTCTGGCTAAAAGAACTACCATTCCTAGAGAGGATAGCTGTTCTTTTCAGGATCAATGGACTAAGCTGGAGGCTTACATGAAAGTTTGTATTGCCACTGTGTCAAGTGCGGCATCCTATTGGTGCATCGCCTTGTTTGATTCCAATTTGGCAGGGACTCCTTTGGAGGAGATCCAGAACAGAATTAAAGCTCTTAAGCTAGCCCATGGGGCGTTGTGGCTAAATTCTTGGTCAGTGGATTTTCCTCTCAGTCCAAGCTTCTGGCACTTCCCTAAAAGGGTAAGACCAT
This sequence comes from Bombina bombina, assembly GCF_027579735.1. Classification (NCBI taxonomy): domain Eukaryota; kingdom Metazoa; phylum Chordata; class Amphibia; order Anura; family Bombinatoridae; genus Bombina; species Bombina bombina. The sequence continues at coordinate 967,289,143 of NC_069503.1, forward strand.
GTTTGCTCCTGATTGACAGGAATATTTCAGATAATGGATACAGGAATATTTCAGATAGATGTCCCAGATAGGCTGCAGACACAGTATCTCAGGTTTTCTACATATAATTCATACCTTTCCTCCCAGAGACAGGTTCCACCTCTCAATTTATCTGCAGTCCAGATAACAGTGAGGCATGTTTGAAGTGCGTTTGGGACCTCTCTTCCATGTGAGTCTTAGTTCCAGTTCCTGTAAAGGGAACAGGGTCTAGAATTCTATTCATTTCTGTTTGTGGTTCCAGAATTTTTTGTTTTATGGTAGATGCTCTGTGGTGGCTTAGTGGTTAGCACAGTGGGCTTGCAAGTAGAAGGTCCAGGATTCAAATCTACCTCTGGGTGCTGGTTGTTAACTTTAATTCTAAAGTATCTAAATAAGTTGATTCAGGGTACCATCCTTTCAAGATGAAAACCAGTGGTTCAATTCTTCCTTTGGTCCAAAAGGGGTCAGTCCATGGTGACCATAGACCTGGAGGACACGTATTTTCAAGTTCCTGAGTTTTGCCTTTCTGTCAAACACTTTCAGCTTGCGACTCTTCCCTTTGGCCTCGCCACGGCTCCCAGAGGGGGCTATCTTGGCAGTGATCAGGTTTCCGGGAATTGCTGTGGTGCCCTTCCTGGATTACATAATGGGTCAGGTGCCATCTTTTCAACAAGCAAACTCTCATACAGATATATTGTTGTCTTTCTTCATTCCCACGGATGGAAGTGAATCTGAAAATGAGTTCCCTTGTCCAGCTACAGGGGTAGTTTCTTAGGGACCTTATTAGTTTCCCTATCTTTGGAAGTAATTTTGACAGAGGTCAGAGAATAGAGGATTCTTTCCTCTTGCCTCTTTCAGCACTCTATTGTTTGGCTTCGGTAGATCAATGTATGGAGGTAATTGGTCTGATGGTTGCTTCATTGGACATCATTCCTTTGCTCGATTCCATCTGAGACGCTGCTTTTACGCATGTTCAGATAGTGGACTGGGGATCTTGTGGTTCTGTCTCGGAGGATAGATCTAGATCTATCAACTTGAGATTATTCCCTGTGGATCAGAGAGGGGAATTAGTGGTAGAGCGCTCGCTTTGTTTGCGAGAGGTAGCGGGATTGTTACCCGCATTCTCCAGAATCTTTGGTTCTCTCAGGAGTATCTGTCTATTGGCAGATGCTTCCGGAGACCTTAAAGAGTAATATTGACCACGGTCGCTAGCCTGTTGTACTTGGGAGGAGTCTGCTCTCAGTTGTCTTATTCAGTCTTTTCAGGTTCTGGTTGAACAATTTCATCCCAGTGGTTTACATTAACCACCTAGGAGGAACCTGGAGTTCCTTTGCCATTATTGGCGTGGATTTTTTGGTGGGTGAATGCTCACATTCGTTGTTTATCCACTATTCACATTTCAAGAGTAAATATCGGGAGCGGACTTCTTGAGCAGTCAGTTTTTCGCCTGGGGAGTGGGCGCGTCTCCCAGAGGTGTTTTCCAGGTTAACCCTCAAATGGGGGGTGCTGAAGTTGAAGATGTCATTACGCCAGGCTTCCAAGTTATGTTTAAGGTCAAGAGATCAGCATGCTGCTCTGCTAAATACCCTGACGGTCCCTTGGGATTTCAATCTGATTGCTCTCCTTCCTCAAGTCATTGCTTGTATCAAATGGGAGTGAGCATCAGTGTTTTCATAGTTCCTGCATAGCCTTGCAGGATCTGGTATTTAGACCTAGCGGAGATGTATTTCTTCCACCTTGAGGTTGTTCCTGAGGAAGGACCTTCTAATTCAGGGTTCGTTCTTTCATCCAACATTCATTTTCTCTGAAACTTTCTGCTTGGAGATTGAATGTTTAGTTCTGTCTAAGCATGTTTTTTCTGAATCGGTCATTGAGCCCATGATTCAAGCTCACAAGTCTGTTACTGGTAATTTTTACCATAAGGTTTGGCGTAAATTCCCTGATTGGTGTGAATCCATGGACTTCTCTTGGAAGTAGGGTCAGGATTCCTAGCGGATTTGTCCTTCTCTGGGACGGTCTGGAGGACGTTTTGTCAGTCAGTTCACTGAAGGGTCAGATTTCTGCATTTTCCTTTTTTAAACATGTGTTTGGAGGATGTTCCAGACTTGTAACCTTTTTGTCAGGCCCTGGTTAAGTCTGTTGCTGCTCTTGGAGTTTTAACCTTGTTTTGAGGTTTTGCAACAGGCTCAGTTTGAGCCTTAGCATTTTATAGATTTTAAATTTTTTATCTTGGAAGTTTTCTTTTTTTGCTATTTCTTCTGCTCGGAGAGTTTAGGTACTCTCGGCTTTGCAGTGTGATTCGCCTTATATTTTTTCGGATATAGCAGTTATTTTTCCTAAGTGGAAATATTTAATTTGTTGTTTTCAGACTGCAGAGCTGCAGTCTCCTGAGAGAGTTATGGCTCATTTCACGAGGGCTGTCTCTTCTTTTTGGGCTTTCACAGGTGAAGCTTCTGTGGATCACTTTTGCCAGGCTGCAACTTGGTCTTCTCTGCATATTTTTTCCAAATTTTCCAAATTTGATAATTTTGCCTCGACTGAGGCCTCTTTTGGGAGAAAGGTTCTTCAAGTGGTGGTGCCTTCTGTTTAGGTTACCTGTCTTGTCCCTCCCTAATCATCTGTGTCCTCTAGCTTGGGTATTGGTTCCCACTAGTAATTGATGATGCCGTGGACTCACCATATCTTAGGAAAGAAAACAAAATTTATGCTTACCTGATCAATTTATTTATTTCTGGATATGGTGAGTCCACAGCCCCGTCCTTTATTTTAAGACAGTTATTTTTTACTAACACCTCAGGCACCTCTACACCTTTGTGTGATCTTCTTTTTCCATTTACCTTCGGCTGAATGACTGGGGTTTATGGGTAAGGGAAGTGACATTTAACAGCTTTGCTGTGGTGCTCTTTGCCTCCTCCTGCTGGCCAGGAGAGATATTCCCACTAGTAATTGATGATGCGTGGACTCACCATAACCGGAGATAAATAAATGTATTAGGTAAGCATAAATTATGTTTTTAACTAACCCCCTGCCCCACCTCCTCCTGAAAAAACCCCAGCAAAACTAAAAACTACTAGTAACCTTAAAGTCCCACATGACATTTGCATTCTATTTATTATTAATTTTAAAAAAAAATCCCCCAAAAAATTTTGACTGCCCCTATGAAGAAGCATCCACTGTGCAGTGATTTAAACAAGTAGTGCAACTCCACCCATAAAGTTATGTAACTCCGCCCCCATTTTGCCACCACTTCTTGATATTTTCTTGAAATGTTTCACAAGCAGCCACTCAGCTGCAGATTAAAAAATTGTCACTTTAGAGGGACGGAGCCTGCCGTCATCGAGTATGGCCGCACCTTAGATGAGGATTACCCTGGATTCTGCTTAAAAATCGGCATAAAAGTTCAGCCTTACTAGAAAATTCAGGTCAAACTTCCTGCCAGAAGCGGATCCTCTATGTAGGAGTGAAAAAAATGGGTAAAAACCTCCAGACATTCCAGATCGATCCTCAGCAGCATGGCTGGGTACCGGCAATAAATCCAGGCTCCGGCTTCTCTCTGGCCTAACCGGGACCTGTTCGAAAAATGGAACCACTTTGCCATCTTTGGCACAAAGGGTGAGACATCACTACAGAAGAGGTCCAGGGATCCCATAAATATACGATCGCTCATCTGCGATGTGACTGGACACAACATCAAAATTTAGGCCCTGGCTCCATTCCGGCCTAACCCGGATCCATCATCTATCAACATAATCCTTGCTGCAAACTAAAATATATGAGAAACATCCAACTAATAGAGGAAAGCTCAAGCTTAAGCATCCACTATTAAATCCTGGTACTCATACTATGTTTTCATAACTTAGAAGGCTGAAAATAATCCATCACACACATGAATACAACCATTTACAATGCTCATCTAGCATGGATCCTTTAACATGATCTAAACTGACATTGCTCTAGCCCTGTTCTTTAATCACATAACAAGAAGAAGCCCAGGCTGGACTAATCTACATTTAAGGCTGCCTGAACGTTAAGTGCATTATTACAGAGAAGCCTTATATTGTCTCCACAACAGGGCATCTTTCCTAACCCTGCTGCCTAAATACAATTGTGCCCATAGCGGGGCAAACTTATACAGTTACTTTACCTTTGTATGGCAACTCACTGCAATAGAGTCATGTCACCTAAGAGACAATCTAAACTGTATAAAACACCAAAAGCCGCCATAACTCTACCACCTCAATGAATAATTTTTTCAAGCCCCTTAAAAGTCCTTCAACTCAAGCAGAAATCCTTGAATCAACTGACACCATCCCACAGCTTTCCACACCAGTGGAAAACCCCACTTCTGACACCATGCAAGTCTCTCAAGCATTTTAAGAATCACTACACTCAAAACAAGACTTCACCAACCTGATCACACAGGTCAAATCTTGCATTAAAGAGGAAATCTCTGAGCTACATAAAGAGATGCATGAAATAGGAGACCGAGTAGAGTTTCTGGAGGAAGAATCTGAATTACACCAGTCAGACATAGCAAATCTCCTTCAGAATGTGCAAGCACAAAATAATGTAATCTCACAGCTCCAAGACAAGCTGGAGGACATAAAAAACAGGAGCAGAAGGCAAAAAATCAGAGGGATCCTAGAAGCGGTCACTTCAGACACCCTCCAGTCCTATCTGCAAGATCTCTTTAAACTTTTTAAAGGCCCAAATTATACATCACCAATAGTCATGGACAGATTTCACAGAGCCTTGAGACCAAGGCCTAAAGATGGCCTCCCACCTCGTGACATAATCATAAAATTCCAGGACTTTCAGCAAAAAGAAGACATCATAAAACAAGCGAGAAACTCCTCCCCACTAAGCTTTTAAGGATCACCCCTATCCATCTATGCTGACCTCTCCCTAAGAACTCTGCAACGCCAAAGGGATTTTGCCCCTCTTACCACCCTGCTATGAAAAAACAACATTCCATATAGATGGGGATTCCCGTGCCACCTTCAGCTAACATGGAAAGGTCAGAAAAAACATGCACAGATCCTGGGGACATTGAAGACTTCTGCAAGGAACTGAACCTCAACATCATGGACAACAGCCAACCATCCACTTCATCCACCACTTAAAAGGACATATTATCCTTACACACACCTAGACCCCAAAGATCAGCATGGCAGAGAGCCGCCTCTAAAAGACAGAAAAAATCCATAGGACTGCACACTGAAAATGGGTGAGATTAAACCATCTTTTGATACCTGTTTTACATTATTTGTATGTCTTCTCTCCAGAAGGTTTATAGACTAAAACTAAATTTCTGGTTATTATCATTATTGTTACACTATTCTACAAGAATTGCTGAATCTTTAATACTCAAAAGATCAGCAGAATCTGGGGCACCGTTAGCCCCTCTAAAAGCTAAAAAGCTAACTGTATTTATTTTCAAGTTAACTGTATACTGTTAAATAATGTTATACTATTCACACCGTTTAAAAAATGTTTTGTTCAAAAATGGTTTGATTGAAACTGTTTTGTACACCTTTTCCATACCTTATACACTGATCCTGAGTAAATTACTTATAAAAAGTCATACCCCTTCACATAAAACCTCTGTAGGGTTTCCTATCCCAACCCCATAAATATTACACCATGACTACACAAAGTAACAATCAGAAATGTACCCTTATCTCCATTAACACCAAAGGTCTCAATTTCCCATTCAAAAGGTTGAAAGCTTTTCTTGATCTTTCTCACAGAGATGGCAGTGTACTATTCCTGCAGGAGACTCATTTTAAGCAAGGTAATGAATGCAAACACTTTTCAACTAATCACCCCAGTCACTTCCATAGCTGCAACCCCCCAAAAAAAAATTAACGGAGTGAGTATTCTTTTTCATAAATCAACCTTCTTTGATCTTCTCCATAGAGAACAAGACAAGGAAGGCAGATACCTAGGCTTATATGGGTTACCATATGAAAAACCAATAACCCTGATCAACATTTACGCCCCCGAACACTAATCAGTCAATATTCTTCCAACAGACGACAAACTCCATCCTTACATACTCCAAAGACCATCTCATATTTGCGGTGGATTTTAACCTCCCACTTAACCCAACAATTGACAGCACAAACCCTAACCTAACATTACCAAACAAGACCATACACTCTGTCTGGAATAACGTATCCTTACTAACCCTCCATGATACATGTATACACTTGCATCCACACAAACAGGAAGATACATTCTTTTGTAGCCCCAACAAATCATACTCCAGGATTGATTACATCATGGCCGACAATCTTTCACTATTAAACCTAAGAGCCTCACGCATCATACCCATTAGCTGGTCAGACCACTCAGCAGTCAGCAGTTCCTTTATATGGCCATCAATACCAATATGCCCTTTCCAATGGAGATTATATGAAACACTGATATCATATTCCTTGATTTAAATTGACATAGAACAAGCACTTCCAGAATACTTCACCCTTAACAACACGGAAGACACTACACCAATCATTTCTTGGGAAGCCCACAATAGTGTTATCAGGGGAATCCTGATGAAACATATAGCCATAAAAAACAGACAAGAAAGACAAAAACATATAACGCTCACACAAGAAATAGTAAAATTAGACTACTCCCATAAGACACCCTGCAGATGCAGAAATACAACATAAGCTAGACCAAGCAAGATCGCAACTCAATGACCTCCTTGATATAAAATCCCAAAGCACAGCATTCTTCCTCCACCAGAAATACCACATTCAGGGTAACAAACCGGGCAGGGTACTAGCCAGAGCCCTACAACGCAAACTTACCTCTTCATATATCCATTCCCTGACAACTAAAGACTCCACTAAAACCACAAACTCTAAACACATAGCTAATGAATTTTGTCAATATTACTCTAAACTATACAACCTATTCCCTGAACGCTCAGGATTCGACCACAAAAACCTGTGTAAAAAATATCTCAGACAAATAGACTGCCCCCAGGAACACCCAGAGCATCTACAGCTACTAAGTCAAGTCATAACACACCAATAATTGGATTCTGCAATTAAAACCCTAAAAACAGGGAAGAGCCCAGGCCCATATGGCTTTAGCAACTTTTACTATAAACAATTTAAACCATTACTTACCCTACACCTCCTTAAATTATTTAATTACATAGATTCGGAACACCCATTTCCATCAAGCATGCTTGAAGCAAATATTACAGTACTACCTAAACCGGGTAAACCGACCAATACCCCCTCTAATTTCCATCGCATATCCCTACTAAATGTTGACCTCAAATTATACTTGAAAATTCTTGCTAACCGGCTAAATACCACTCTTCCCTAACTAATACATAACGATCAAACAGGTTTTGTACCACATAGAGAGGCCAAAGATAATATGGTCAAGGCGATACACCTTCTAGATCACTCCTCCCAACATAAAATGCCAACAATCTTCATCTCAACGGATGCCAAAAAAGCATTTGATCGCTTAGACTGGACCTTCTTAACATGCACCCTACATAAATTTGGCCTCCCTAAAGAATTCATATCCAAAATAACAACCCTTTATACAACTCCCTCAGCCAAGATTAAAGTAAATGGGCTCCTATCGGAATCCTTCCCAATTAGAAATGGTACATGGCAGGGTTACCCATTATTACACCTACTGTTTGTTCTAACAATGGAAGTGCTCGCTATTATTCTTCGCATCTCTCCCTCCGTTGAGTGTATAAGAATAAAATCCTCTGAATATAAGTTAGGTTTATTTGCTGACGACCTTCTATTGACTCTAACAGCACCAACAAACTCACTCAATGCAGAACACTCTATACTTAAAGTGCCATAAAACATCTAGAGATCTGTGCATATCCTAAAAGAGATAATTAAGTAAAAAATAGTTTGCATAAAAAAATTGTTTGAAAATTGCTGGCAAGTACTTTAAAATAATTTTTAAAAATAAGCTAAATTAGTTACATAGTCATTCTTTCTGGATTAGTGTGATCCGACCCCCCCTTATCAGTTTTAGCATCAGACACACAGGCATTGTATTTCAACTGAGTTCACAGCACCTTAATTGCTTCTAGGCATAAAGCCTTGTATTCTACCAAAGCAAAGGTGGAGATAGATACAGCCATATAAGAAATTGTCTGGGGGGAGTTAGAGCTTTACAATTCAGAAACTTAAAAGAAAGGGTTAAAGGCAAGACACTGCAGTATAAATTTGCAGGTAAAGTAATTAAAGTACATATTATTATATTTTGTCTCTACCCCAACTTGTTTTATGTCCCTTTAAGTCCTATGGTACGGTTTCCAACTTTTCAATCAACTTCGAGAAATCAGAGTTACTCCCGGCACATTTAATGAACGAAGATTTAACATCTCTACAATCTATAGCCCAATTCACTCTTAGAACCCACTCACTTAAATACCTGGGAATAAACCTTTCCTCTAACCTAGCTGACTTGATCAAATTGAACTATGACATTCTTACTTTGAACACATCCTCAAACACAGAACTGTGGTCCCACAAATCTATTTCATGGTTATGGAGGATAAGAGTGGCCAAAATGACCTTACTTCCAAAAAATGTATATATATTGCAAATGGTACCAGTCCCTCTCCCAAACTCCTTACTCCACAAACTACAATCCATAATTTATTCATACATCTGGAAATCTAACCCTCCTAGAAATGCTAAATAACCCTATATAGAGACTCCCTTCATTGTGGGTTGGGTGTTCCAACATACATGAATACCGAAATGCAGTCTTCCTCTCCAGAATTGTAGATTGGTGCACTTATGATGAACACCATCATAAACAATGGGTCAGACTAGAGCACGAACCTGTGGATTATCCTCAATTGGGTGCCTCATGCTACATGGTTCCGATACCACCAGCTCAACCATTTCCTTCAATCTTCACATAAACACAACCTAACAAGACAAAGAACCCCGTTTGAGAATATGTGTAGTTCCTCCTCACCCCTAAATCACATTATCTCATTGACCTACAAACTACTAACTACACCAAATGATGGTGACTTGCCGACTTTCACCAAATAATGAAATAGAGATCTACCATTTCTCATCCCAGCTGCTGACTAACAATCAATTTTTATCTCCATCGGCAAATCAAACCCACTCAGCCAAACTCTTAGAGACTAACACTAAAATTCTTACTAGATGGTACTTAACACCACAAATACTTAAAGGGATACTGAACCCAAATTTTCCCGTTCATGATTCTGATAGAGCGTGCCATTTTAAGCAACTTTCTAATTTACTCCTATTATCAATTTTTCTTCGTTCTCATTCTATCTTTATTTGAAAAAGAAGGCATCTAAGCTTTTTTTCTTGGTTCAGAACTCTTGACAGCACTTTTTTATTGGTGGATGAATTTATCCACCAATCAGCATCTAAACTTACATTCTTGCATTTCAAATAAAGATACCAAGAGAATAAAAAAAAAATTGATAATAGGAGTAAATTAGAAAGTTGCTTAACATGTCATGCTCTATCTGAATCGCAAAAGAAAAAAATTTGGATTCAGTGTCCCTTTAACCCCTTAATGACCACAGCACTTTTCCATTTTCTGTCCATTTGGGACCAAGGGTATTTTTACATTTCTGCGGTGTTTGTGTTTAGCTGTAATTTTCCTCTTACTCATTTACTGTACCCACACATATTATATACCGTTTTTCTCGCCATTAAATGGAATTTCTAAAGATACCATTATTTTCATCATATCTTATAATGTACTATAAAAAAAAATATAAAATATGGGGAAAAAATGGAAAAAAACACACTTTTTCTAACTATGACCCCCAAAATCTGTTACACATCTACAACCACCAAAAAACACCCATGCTAAATAGTTTCTAAATTTTGTCCTGAGTTTAGAAATACCCAATGTTTACATGTTCTTTGCTTTTTTTGTAAGTTATAGGGCCATAAATACAAGTAGCACTTTGCTATTTCCAAACCATTATTTTTCAAAATTAGCACTAGTTACATTAGAACACTAATATCTTTCAGGAATCTCTGAATATCCATTGACATGTTTATATTTTTTTTTAGTAGACATCCCAAAGTATTCATCTAGGCCCATTTTGGTATATTTCATGCCACCATTTCACCGCCAAATGCGATTAAATACAAAAAATCGTTCACTTTTTTACTAATTTTTTCACAAACTTTTGGTTTCTCACTGAAATTATTTACAAACAGCTTGTGCAATTATGGCTTAAATGGTTGTAAATTCTTCTCTTGGATCCCCTTTGTTCAGATATAGCAGGCATATATGGCTTTGGTGTTGCTTTTTAGTAATTTGAAGGCTGCTAAATGCCACTGCGCACTACACGTGTATTATGCCCAGCAGTGAAGGGGTTAATTATGGAGCATGTAGGGAGCTTTTAGGGATAATTTTAGCTTTAGTGTAGTGTAGTAGACAACCCCAAGTATTGATCTAGGCCAATTTTGGTATATTTCATGCCACCATTTCACCGCCAAATGCGATCAAATGAAAAAAACCGTTAAATTTTTCACAATTTTAGGTTTCTCACTGAAATAATTTACAAACAGCTTGTGCAATTATGGCACAAATGGTTGTAAATGCTTCTCTGGAATCCCCTTTGTTCAGAAATAGCAGACATATATGGCTTTGGCGTTGCTTGTTGGTAATTAGAAGGCCGCCAAATGCCGCTGCATTTCACACGTGTATTATGGCTAGCAGTGAAGGGGTTAATTAGGTAGCTTGTAGGGAGCTTGCAGGGTTAATTTTAGCTTTAGTGTAGAGCTCAGCCTCCCACCTGAAACATGAGACCCCCTGATCCCTCCCAAACAGCTCTCTTCCCTCCCCCACCCCACAATTGTCCCCGCCATCTTAAGTACTGGCAGAAACTCTGCCAGTACTAAAATAAAAGCTATATTTGGGCTTTTTGTGTGTGTTTTTTTAGCATATTTACATATGCTGCTGCGTAGGATCCCCCCTTAGCTCCCAGCCTCACTGATCCCCCACCAAACAGCTCTCTAACCCTCCCCCTCTGCCTTAATGGTCGCCATCTTGGGTACTGGCAGCTGTCTGCCAGTACCCAGTTTAGTAAACAAATATGCCTTTTTTTTAAAAAAAAATGCCCTTTTCTGTAGTGTAGCTCCCCCCCCCCCCCCAAGATCAACCCCCCACCCCTTCCAGATCCCTTAGCTGTTTATTTACAGCTTTTAAAACTTTTTATTTTTTCACTTTTTTACAGTTATTTTTCTGTAGTGTAGCGGTTCCCTCCCGCTCCCGCCCCATGCACGCGCCCACCCGCCGCCCCCCGTGCACGCGCGCGCTCCTGCCCATCCCGCCCCCCTCCACTTCAATCGGCGCATCAATGGCCGCCCACCCGCCTCCCAGACTTGCTCCCACCCACCAACGATACCGGCCACCGATGTCCGGTGCAGAGAGGGCCACAGAGTGGCTCTCTCTGCATCGGATGGCCAAGGGGGGTTATTGCAGGATGCCTCCATATCGAGGCATCACTACAATAACCGGAAAGCAGCTGGAAGCGAGCAGGATCGCTTCCAGCTGCTTTCCAGACCAAGGACGTACGCCACACGTCCTCGGTCATTAACTGTATTTTTTTTTAGGACGTGTGGCGTACGTCCTTGGTCATTAAGGGGTTAAACATATCTTCCCTATCTCTTCTAACCACTGCTGGAGACAATGCTCAAATGAAGGGACTCTATATGAACAGGCAGTATACCACAATGAAATATACTACTTGTACTCACGGAAAGTAAAAACTTTTTATGCTTTCAGTTGTTAGTTATTATTTGTTTTTGGTTAAATAATTTAATTCATCTTTGTTAAAATGGGAAAAACAGACAGCCAAAACAAGGTACAGTCGGGCTATGACAAAAGAATGTTAAACCTGTGGCATGGAACTCAAATGTCCTTTAAAAAACTTTTCACATCAAGCCAAATATGGACTCATACTAGAGAAGAAATGAACATACGAACCCTATTTACTAAAACCACTTTACCTCTGAAATGTGATTTATTTATGATTGTACCATAACTATTGACATTTTTTGTCACCTATAAGCTGTATTTCTCAATAAAAATTATATTACAAAAAAAAATATAAAAAAAACCTTTAATATAAATCAAGCATATTCTGTGGATTTATAATATGAGTCTTAAAGGGACATTCCAGTCAACATTTAAAAGCACATAGAAGAATTACATTATTAAACAGAAACATATTTGCAATATACATGTATTGGCAAAATGCTTCTAGTTAAAGTTATCACTGTTAGTGTTACTATTTGTCTCTACACGTGCATGTGAAGCATAACTAGATATTCTCAGTGCACCAGCATTTTAAATACTTCAGCTGCTCAGCAATTACCTAACACTTAGAATACAAGTGTTGCGCTATAGAGGGTGCGAAACGAACGCAACAAAAGTTGCGTTATTTCACCCTCCATAGCGCTGCCATTACAAGTTTTTGAAAAGCCACCTTGTGTGTGCGATATGGTATTAAACTCCATACCGCACAAAATACAAGCGCTGCTTTGACGTGCTCATGCACGCTTTCCCCATAGACATCAATGGGGAGAGAGTGTTAGAAAAAACACCTGAAGGGCAGAATGAAAAGCTACGTAACGCAACCCTATTGATGTCTATAGGGGAAAAAAGTTACATTTAAACCTTACACCCTAACATAAACCCCACGTCTAAACACCCCTAATCTGCTGCCCCCGACATCGCCGACACCTACATAATGTTATTAACCCCTAATCTGCCACTCCTGATATCGCCGCCACCAAAATAAATGTATTAACCCCTAATCTCCTGCTCCCAATATCGCTGCCACTATAATAAAGTTATTAACCCCTATTCCCCCGCACCCCAATATCGTCCACACTATAATAAAGATATTAACCCCTATTCCGCTGCTCCCCAACTTCGGTGCCACCACTAAATAAAGTTATTAACACCTAAACCTCTGGTCTCCCACATCACTGCCACTAAATAAACCTATTAACCCCTAAACCGCCGGCCCCCACATCGCAAAACCCTATATTAAACTATATTAACCCTAAACCTAACACCCCCTAACTTAAACATAATTAAAATAGACCTAAATTAAAGTTACAATTATTAACTAGATAATACCTATTTAAAACTAAATACAAACTTACCTGTGAAATAAAGATGAAACCTAAGCTAGCTACAATATAACTGATAGTTATATTGTAGCTAGCTTAAGTTTTTATTTCACAGGTAAGTTTGTATTTATTTTAATTAGGTAGACTAGTTAGACTAGTTAGTAAAGAGTTATTAACTATTTACTAACTACCTAGTTAAAATAAATACAAACTTACCTGTGAAATAAAAGTAAAACCTAAGCTGCCTTACACTAAAACCTAACATTACAAAATAAAAAAACCTACCATTACAAAATATAAAAAACACTAAAATTACAAAAAATAAAAAACTACCATTACTAAAAATAACACAAACAAAAATAATGAAATTATCCAAAACAATAAAAATTATTCCTATTCTAATACCGTTTTTAAAAAAAACACCCCAAAATAAAAAACACTAATTTATAATAAACTACCAAGGGCCTTTAAAATGGCCTTTTGTAGGGCATTGACCTAAAGAAATCAGCTCTTTTTCTAAAAAAAGAAAAACAAACACCCCCTAACAGTATACAAACCGCCACCCCCAAACCCACAAAATAAAAATAAAGTTAAACCTAATCTACCCATAGCCCTGAAAAGGGTATTTGTATGGGCCCATTCAGCTCTTTTGCTGCCCATTAAAAATAAAAAAATGGCTATTCTAAGAAAGACAAAAAACACCCCAAAAAACCCATTACAAACGAATTATACAAAATAATAAAAATGATTCCTATTCTAATACCTCGTTTTAAAAAAGAAACACCCCAAAATAAAAGAACCCTAATCTATAATAAACTACCAATAGCCCTTAAAAGGGTCTTTTGTATGGCATTGCCCTAAAGAAATCCGCTCTTTTGCTACAAAATAAAAACAAACACCCCCTAATATATCAAACTCGCACCCCCCCAAACTCACAAAATAAAAAACCTAACTAAAAAAACCTACCCATTGCCCTGAAAAGGGCATTTGTATGGGCATTTCCCTTAAAAGGGGCATTCAGCTCTTTTAAGGCAAACCCTAATCTAAAAAAAAACCCAACCCAAAAAAACCTTAAAAAAGCCTAACACTAACCCCTCTTTAGGTACTCACAGTTGCTGAAGTCCGGCTTGAACGATCTTCATCCCAGCGGCTCCATCTTCATCCAGGCGGCTCCATCTTCACCCATCGAGGGACCGACATCTTCTTCATCCCTGCGGAGGTGGAGCAGTCGATGCGCGGAGGCGGAGGTCCAGGCGAAGGTCCAAGGTGGAGGTTCAGGCGGAGGTCCATGGATCCGACATGGAGGTCCTCTTCATGAGATCGGTAGCCGCACACTGAGGATTCAAATGCAAGGTACCCCTTTTATACTGGGGTACCATTGCATTCCTATTGGCTGAAAATTTTAAATCAGCCAATAGGAATTAGAGCTGATAAAATCCTATTGGCTGTTCAAATCAGCCAATAGGATTTAAGCACCTCTCATTCCTATTGGCTATTAGTTATGAGTTTTGTGTAACAGTTTTGTTGCGTAAAACTCATAACTACTGGTCTCAGATTGCGGAACGGATTGTGTCGGTATAAGCTTTTTAGCTTTAACGCAAAACTCGTAATGGCAGCGCTATGGAAATCCCATGCAAAAACATCATTTTTTTGAGTGCGGGACTGACGTTGCGTTACAGGTTAAAAGGTTTGCGGTACAGTTATACCGACAAGACTTGTTATGGCTGTGTTGCTGTTTTAACACTGAAATAGCCATTTTTTCAGCGCTAAAACACGAACGCAAAACTTGTAATCTAGGTGAAATTGAGACGTTACCAGATGATACAAGAATTATCTACTGGTGGACTGAGCATACATAAATTCACTTTTGAAACAGCTAAAACTTTTACTAGAAGCAATTTTACTAATATGTGTATATTGCAAAAATGATTCTATTAGAAACTGAAATGCACCCATGTACATTTCAATTTTGGCCGGACTGTCCCTTTAATTCCCCAGCATATCAAGTCTTTTTATTGTTTTAATATGGCCTTTTGAACTTCCCTACAGTCATCAACTATTAATGTATCATATCCTCTTGTCATTGTACCTGCTATAAATAAATTACATTCCAAGTCATAACTGTTTATGCATTCTAAAGGAAAAAAGCAAAATCTGTTCCCTTAAAAACTTGAAGCATTCACATAGAGAACTATCATTGTCGTATTCACAGTTTTCCCAACATTGTATCCTCCTCCACAAAATGTATAAATATCTCCATAGCTGACCCTGTCGTTCCCACTCTACTTCTTGTTTACTGCAACATGAAACAATTTGCTTTGTCTTTAAGCACCACCTAGTGGCAAAATGTAGCTTACTTTTTTCTATAAATTTATTTACTATCATCATGCACCAAAAGAAAAAACAAATTCTAATGTTTTAAACAAAGATAGACAGTTTTTGCCAAGGCCAAACATCTTTGTCAAAAAAAATCCCAATCAGCTAGATTACAAGGTGTGCGTTCGTGTTTTAACGCTGAAAAATGTTTCAGCGTTAAAACAGCACTGCAGCCATTACAAGTCTTGTCGATATAGCTGTACCGCATACCTTTTAGCCTGTAACGCATTGTCAGTCCCGTACTTGTAAAAATTACGTTTTTTCATGGGATTCCCATAGCGCTGGTATTATGAGTTTTGCAGTGAGGCTAAAAAAACCTGTGTTACACCCTAAAACAACAAGATCCGTAATGCCATCTAAAAGTAGTAGTTATGAGTTTTACGCTACAAATCTGTAACATAAAACTCATAACTAAACTGCTACAAAGTACAATAAACTACCTATTAACCCCTAAACCGAGGCCCTCCCGCATCACAAATACTATATTAAACTTCTTAACCCCTAATCTGCCGCTCCCGACATCGCCGCCACTAAAAATAATTATTAACCCCTATTCCGCCGCTCCCCGACATCGTCACCACGATCATAAAGTTATTAACCCCTAAAACGCCGCCCTCCTGCATCGCAAACACTAGTTAAATATTATTAACCCCTAATCTGCCGTCTGCCCCCACTATACTTAAATTATTAAGCCCTACACCGCCGCCACTATAATAAATTTATTAACCCCCACATAGAAAAATATATTAAAATAAACTATTAACCCCTAAACAGAAAGCCCCCCCCACATCGCAATAAACTAAATTAAACTAGTAACCCCTAAACCTAACAAAGATGTTGCGGGTTAGGTTCCAGTCCACCGTAAAATAAAGCAAATATAACAATAAAGTGAGTCACATTCGTTTTTTTTTTATTTCCCAGTGCATATACAAGTTATATTTACACTATAATGTAGTCTATAAAGTGTGCAATAGCAAAATGAGTAAAAAAAAATTACATACCTTAATTAAAAAATATTGTATTGCTAAAAAAATGCAAACCATCATCTGAGCCTTCAGTTAGTCATAATCTGTTTGCTGGTAGTGTGTATATATAGGTGAGTGTATATATGTGTACTTATATGTTTATATGTGTATGTATGCTGAAAATATGGCTCCGGTAGACTTGCTTGACACAGGGTTCCCACAAACCTTCAATTGGTAAAAAGAGCAATGTCCATCTTTAGACGTATATGTATGTATATCTATGATAAAGCCCTTTGCCTGCCTTTTTTTTCCTAACACCTGAGATTTCATAGCTTTGAGCCATTATACTTTTTGTGTGCAATTTTTTTTTTTTGTCAAAACTTTTATTGTTAGATGTTGTTATTATGATAGTTAGTGTACTTTTGTAACGTCTTTTTGATGTGTTTTGTGCAACTTTTTATTTTCACAAAAACAGTTAACCACAGCTCTGAGATTGCAGTAATTATTCTAGCATAAATCATGATTGCGCTCACGTGATCACGTTTACATTCAACTCATAATACAAGCACAATTTAACCTGCATGCAAACGATTGCAAAAACACGATATCGCTTGCACGCAAATGTTTGTGCTCCACTCGTAAACTGGCCCCAAATACATGCACCTCCCTCTAATCATAGGTGCTGCCATTATGAAACCTAAGTTACACTGCAGGTATCTAAAGGAGAGGTGCTGCACATGCGCAAACAGGTCAGAACTAGAATGTAGTGAAATATTTCCATATAGTGGCATGCCTGACTAGAGGGAGGTGGGAGAAAACTTCAATACTATGCTTATGAAATGTATTTAGGGCTAGATTACTGGCAAATTTGTCTGTTTGAGGGTGCGCGATAAATAACCAGCCATTATTGATTACTATACAACACTATACAATAAGTCTGACACGCTGAGCTGTGCACACACAGTGATTGATTACTCTACAACACTATAAAATAAGTCTGACCCCCTGAGCTGTGCACACACAGTGATTGATTACTATACAACACTATACAATAAGTCTGACACGCTAAGATGTGCACACACAGTGATTGATTACTATACAACACTATACAATAAGTCTGACACGCTAAGATGTGCACACACAGTGATTGATTACTATACAACACTATACAATAAGTCTGACATGCTGAGATGTGCACACACAGTGATTGATTACTATACAACACTATACAATAAGTCTGACACGCTGAGCTGTACACACACAGTGATTGATTACTCTACAACACTATACAATAAGTCTGACACGCTGAGCTGTGCACACACAGTGATTGATTACTCTACAACACTATACAATAAGTCTAACATGCTGAGCTGTGCACACACAAAGTAATTGAGTACTATACAACACTATACAATAAGTCTGACACGCTGAGCTGTGCACACACACAGTGATTGATTACTATACAATACTATACAATAAGTCTAACATGCTGAGCTGTGCACACACACAGTGATTGATTACTATACAACACTATACAATAAGTCTAACACACTGAGCTGTGCACAAACATAGTGATTGATTACTATGCAATACTATACAATAAGTCTAACATGCTGAGCTGTGCACACACACAGTGATTGATTACTATGCAATACTATACAATAAGTCTAACACACTGAGCTGTGCACACACACAGTGATTGATTACTAAACAACACTTTACAATAAGTCTAACACACTGAGCCGTGCATCCCATAGTGATTGATTACTATACAACACTATACAATATGTCTGACACTCTGAGCTGTGCACACACAGTGATTGATTACTATACAACACTATACAATAATTCTAACATGCTGAGCTGTGCACACACACAGTGATTGATTACTATACAACACTATACAATAAGTCTGACACACTGAGCTGTGCACACACACAGTGATTGATTGATTACTATACAACACTATACAATAAGTCTGACACACTGAGCTGTGCACAATGATTGATTACTATATTATTGTTAGATGTTGTTATTATGATAGTTAGTGTACTTTTGTAACGTCTTTTTGATGTGTTTTGTGCAACTTTTTATTTTCACAAAAACAGTTAACCACAGCTCTGAGATTGCAGTAATTATTCTAGCATAAATCATGATTGCGCTCACGTGATCACGTTTACATTCAACTCATAATACAAGCACAATTTAACCTGCATGCAAACGATTGCAAAAACACGATATCGCTTGCACGCAAATGTTTGTGCTCCACTCGTAAACTGGCCCCAAATACATGCACCTCCCTCTAATCATAGGTGCTGCCATTATGAAACCTAAGTTACACTGCAGGTATCTAAAGGAGAGGTGCTGCACATGCGCAAACAGGTCAGAACTAGAATGTAGTGAAATATTTCCATATAGTGGCATGCCTGACTAGAGGGAGGTGGGAGAAAACTTCAATACTATGCTTATGAAATGTATTTAGGGCTAGATTACTGGCAAATTTGTCTGTTTGAGGGTGCGCGATAAATAACCAGCCATTATTGATTACTATACAACACTATACAATAAGTCTGACACGCTGAGCTGTGCACACACAGTGATTGATTACTCTACAACACTATAAAATAAGTCTGACCCCCTGAGCTGTGCACACACAGTGATTGATTACTATACAACACTATACAATAAGTCTGACACGCTAAGATGTGCACACACAGTGATTGATTACTATACAACACTATACAATAAGTCTGACACGCTAAGATGTGCACACACAGTGATTGATTACTATACAACACTATACAATAAGTCTGACATGCTGAGATGTGCACACACAGTGATTGATTACTATACAACACTATACAATAAGTCTGACACGCTGAGCTGTACACACACAGTGATTGATTACTCTACAACACTATACAATAAGTCTGACACGCTGAGCTGTGCACACACAGTGATTGATTACTCTACAACACTATACAATAAGTCTAACATGCTGAGCTGTGCACACACAAAGTAATTGAGTACTATACAACACTATACAATAAGTCTGACACGCTGAGCTGTGCACACACACAGTGATTGATTACTATACAATACTATACAATAAGTCTAACATGCTGAGCTGTGCACACACACAGTGATTGATTACTATACAACACTATACAATAAGTCTAACACACTGAGCTGTGCACAAACATAGTGATTGATTACTATGCAATACTATACAATAAGTCTAACATGCTGAGCTGTGCACACACACAGTGATTGATTACTATACAATACTATACAATAAGTCTAACACACTGAGCTGTGCACACACACAGTGATTGATTACTAAACAACACTTTACAATAAGTCTAACACACTGAGCCGTGCATCCCATAGTGATTGATTACTATACAACACTATACAATATGTCTGACACTCTGAGCTGTGCACACACAGTGATTGATTACTATACAACACTATACAATAATTCTAACATGCTGAGCTGTGCACACACACAGTGATTGATTACTATACAACACTATACAATAAGTCTGACACACTGAGCTGTGCACACACACAGTGATTGATTGATTACTATACAACACTATACAATAAGTCTGACACACTGAGCTGTGCACAATGATTGATTACTATAGAACACTATACAATAACTCTGACACACTGAACTGTGCACACATACAATGATTAATTACTATACAACACTATACAATAAGTCTAACATGCTGAGCTGTGCACACACACAGTTATTGATTACTATACAACACTATACAATATGTCTGACACACTGAGCTGGGCACACACAGTGATTGATTACTATACAACACTATACAATAAGTCTAACATGCTGAGCTGTGCACACAAACAGTGATTGATTACTATACAACACTTCACAATAAGTCTGACACACTGAGCCGTGCAATACATAGTGACTGATTACTATACAACACTATACAAAAAGTCTGACACTCTGAGCTGTGCACACACAGTGATAGATTACTATACAATACTATACAATAAGTCTAACACACTGAGCTGTGCACACACACAGTGATTGATTACTATACATCACTATACAAAAGGTCTGACACTCTGAGCTGTGCACACACAGTGATTGATTACTATACAACACTATACAATAAGTCTAACATGCTGAGCTGTGCACACACAGTGATAGATTACTATACAATACTATACAATAAGTCTAACATGTTGAGCTGTGCACACACACAATTATTGATTACTATAGAACACTATACAATAACTCTTACACACTGAACTGTGCACACATACAATGATTTATTACTATACAACACTATACAATATGTCTGACACACTGAGCTGGGCACACACAGTGATTGATTACTATACAACACTATACAATATGTCTGACACTCTGAGCTGTGCACACACAGTGATTGATTACTATACAACACTATACAATAAGTCTGACACACTGAGCTGTGCACACACACTGTGATTGATTGATTACTATACAACACTATACAATAAGTCTGACACACTGAGCTGTGCACAATGATTGATTACTATAGAACACTATACAATAACTCTGACACACTGAACTGTGCACACATACAATGATTAATTACTATACAACACTATACAATAAGTCTAACATGCTGAGCTGTGCACACACACAGTTACTGATTACTATACAACACTATACAAAAAGTCTGACACTCTGAGCTGTGCACACACAGTGATAGATTACTATACAATACTATACAATAAGTCTAACACACTGAGCTGTGCACACACACAGTGATTGATTACTATACAACACTATACAATCAGTCTAACATGCTGAGCTGTGCACACACAGTGATAGATTACTATACAATACTATACAATAAGTCTAACATGCTGAGCTGTGCACACACAGTGATTGATTACTCTACAACACTATACAATAAGTCTGACACGCTGAGCTGTGCACACAGTGATTGATTACTATACAACACTATACAATAAGTCTGACACGCTGAGCTGTGCACACACAGTGATTGATTACTATACAATACTATACAATAAGTCTGACATGCTGAGCTGTGCACACACACAGTGATTGATTACTATACAATACTATACAGTAAGTCTAACATGCTGAGCTGTGCACACACACAGTGATTGATTACTATACAACACTATACAATATGTCTGACACACTAATCTGTGCACATACACAGTGATCTTGAGTAAAATAACTCAAAATATCTATAAAAAAAAACACTAATCAGACAAATTTTTACCCAGTGCAAGAGCAGATCTTCACAACACAATCTATGTAAAGTCTATGGCATTTTCAACTCATACCCCTGTTTTTTTTTAATCTCAAATATCTAAAAAATTACTAAACCTAATCACTTGAAATGTTCCAGTTTCATAGTGAGTCTCAGCCACATACTGTGAGGTCTATTTATCAAAGGTCTGGCGGACCTCATCCAACAGTGCGGATCAGGTCCGCCAGACCTCGCTGAATGCGGAGAGCAATACGCTCTCCGTATTCAGCATTGCACCAGCAGCTCTTGTGAGCTGCTGGTGCAACGCCGCCCCCTGCAGACTCGCAGCCAATCGGTCCCCAGCAGGGGGGTGTCAATCGACCCGATTGTACTCAATCGTGTTGAATTGCGGCGATGTGTGTCCGTTTGCTCAGACCAGACGGACAGGTTATGGAGCAGCAGTCTTTGTGACCGCTGCTTCATAACCGCTGTTTCTGGCGAGCCTGCAGGCTCGCCAGAAACATGGGCCCTCAAGCTCCGTTCAGAGCTTGATAAATGGGCCTCTGTATGTCATTCCACTCCAAAGATATAAGCATTTTAAAAATCTAATTTAAAATGCACAGCTGTCCTCACCTTAATTACTCTACATTTACTCTTCACAAAACAAACAACATGGACGAAGAAAAATATCCTTATGGAGCCATCTTGGATTAAATTATGTAAAAAAAACTACAAATCAGACAAATTTTCTCCCACTATAATGACTTATCTTTAAAACACAATGTATTCAAATTCCAAGTTTCAAGCAAATCCATACAGCCAATTCTTAGATAAACTGGGGCATATTTATCAAGCTCCGAATGGAGCTTGATGCCCCGTGTTTCTGGCGAGTTACTACTTTGCAGAGTAACGTTACAAATATAAGAATTTATAGATTTTGTGTAATAAAAATGCGATTGAGAGCTCCATTTTTCAACCCTAGGGATAGATAGTGGGGCCCAAAACTACTTAAAAGGACGTTAAAATAAAAAATGAATTCTAATGAAATTAAGTATGCATTGCAAATTTCCACTAATCTGACCCTAAAAATCATTGTTCTTTTTACTTCCTGCAGAGTTGTTGAAGGATTCATAATATTAACCCTGCAACATTGTTCACGGTGATTTATCAATGCAGAAGCACATGTATATCTGTCCCTGACTAACCACCACAAATGCACTACAGCACACTCAAGATCCATGCCCCTATCAACCTACACACCTGTCGGATCTATCCTTATCAGCCTGTGTGTATGAAAACTACAATATAATTTTCTATATAAATGTAATTATAGGGACATTAAACTCAACATTTCATTTCCCATATACTGTTTATTTATGCATAATTCAATGATTATGATTTTTTTTGTAATTTAGCTAAAAAATACTTTAGTATTTCCACTTCCACCAATGAGGCTGGAGTACATCCCATGGAATATAGAACACTAACACTCCTAGTGGCACAGTGATTGGTTAATATGTGCAGGAGCGGGGGGCGGTGCCAGCAGTGAGCAGAAGAGGTCGCAGATTTTTAGAGCTCCTACATAACTTCAACTAAATATGATTTAAAACCAGATTTTTGACACACCGAAAACCAATATCATAGTGGGACTATCTATACAACTCCCATCTGCAGCTTGGAAGTCACAAAATTTTGTTATTCTGCCAATTCTTGTGGGTTATGCTTGGAAATCCTACTCTGGATCTATAGTGACGACGGCCATTTTCCCGCACCCGCAGACACGCAGTTACTATGGCTGATACCCACTGGATATTTGTTGAGATCACTAAACTCCTGACCCACCATCACAACAAGCTTATTGCCGCTTTGGATGAAGCGGTGGAACCGGAGGAGCGGCGCGAGATCCCGATAATACTGGCTCCGGACCAAAATGAGGTAGACACTGACCGGGGGGATGCTTTGGGGCCCCGGCATCCCTCACATATCTTTAGCCTCACATTTGCTGACCCTGGGACATATCGGGAGGCTGAGGGGGTCAACATTACGCTCTTGCTTACCAGCACGGTCCTACAGCTCCACTCGGGAGAGGATCTCACTTGCATAGCTGTTTTAGATGATGCCGAGAGTCAGG
The DNA here is from genome assembly GCF_027579735.1 of Bombina bombina. NCBI lineage: Eukaryota > Metazoa > Chordata > Amphibia > Anura > Bombinatoridae > Bombina > Bombina bombina. The sequence goes on from NC_069503.1 coordinate 967,313,045, forward strand.
GACCTCGAGGGAACACAAAGGGCCTTGACGCCATTAACACTAACTGCCTCCCTGTCATTCACTGTGCTTTCTTAATAGGCCTAAAGATAAATCAAGCATCAGAACAGCTCTCTCTGATATGGGAACAGCGTCCTCCTGGTTTAAGACTTTTGAGGCTGATAGTGAATGGCTTCATTTCTGCACTGGGAAAGCCGGAATTGGATAAGTAGCTTTAAAACCACGATCTCCCCATCTAAAACAGAATTTATATAATTTGGCTCGATGTATTGACACCATTCTTGACGGACAAAGTTGAAATGAATAAGGCACGCCATGATATTGAGGACATAACTGACAACAGCAAATGTGACAATATTGCAAGTTTAATATCTCAGCAGGTTTGGGAACTATTTTAATCCCTCTAAGGACCACAAAGTATTTCTATGTGTCTGCCCTTCATGAAGAGACTGCTATGGTTTGAGGCCCATTTATTTAAATCTGTATGTGTGCCATATAAGTATAGCAGGATATATTTGTCACTAGGAGGTTCTGCATCCAGAGACATTGGGCAAAATACTGAACTCTAACACTTATATTAAGCTTGCTGGTTATATTTTTCTAGATGTTTGTCTCATTAATATGCTTACTCCCATGTTCTTAAATGGACTAAACAGTATATATCCCATGTTGTTCTATATAGGACTTGTTTATATTTGTTTGCACAAGGTTATGAGGTTAACCCAAGTAGGAAGTAATTTTCAATCCTGTGTTAGACCGACTTATGTGTTGCACAGGAGTTCAACTGCAGTGGCATTATTCCTCTCTACTCATTATTTGAACAGCGAGCTGGATATACAGCTCAGAGATTATCTGCAATTGTATATAGATAGTCAAGTGAAAGGCGTAGGACTTGGGGTGACACTCAGCTCTATATGTCTGGATGGATTATGTTTATGTGATGTTATATTATTGTCACTTCAGGCTATTTAATATGTATGATATTGGTTATGCGCTATTTACTGCCCTATGCCAAGTAACTCCACAGACATAATGACAGCCCATATACCTTAGCTATACACACATAGTTCATTAAATGTTGCCCTGTCCTCTGTGGCTGGGGGCTGAACCTCCTCTACCTACAGTTAATTAACTCTATAATCCCCCCACACAAATATTCTAAGGCTGCTACAAGATAGCATACATATACCTAGCTTATCTAGATCAAGGTTACCCCTTCTAGCACCTTTGTTATTTTATTATATTCAGCTTGCCACCTCTTCCCCCCCATAATGTATCTTCCTAATTGGAAGAGCTACTCAAGCGGTTTAGCTTAATTGTACCGCAACCTTTTATTTTGAAAGTATTATTGTGACATCTTTCTATTTCATCTGTGTTGGCTTTCTTTTTGCTCTATTGAGAGATATGTATTTTATATCGCTAAATTTTTATGAGATCTATTGGCTAAGATTATATCTATAAGGGTATATCAGATGTAGAAATAAGATTTGAAAATGTTCTAGTTTCTTAGCAACAAAAAATGAAAAACTTGGGGTTTACTTTATGTGTGTTTACTATTTATGATATGCAACAAACTGAACCCTATATAATGATATAGTGGTTATTGTAACTTCTTTTTTTTATGTCTTTTATTTGTTGTAATGCATCTATACCTCAATAAAAATATTTAAAAAAAAAAAAATATGTGCAGGAGCTTGTTTAAAGGGACAGTATACTATAAAATTAACATTGTATTACCTTATCTCTTCTATGACCCACTGGGAATATAATTTCTTATACTGGCTGTGTTAACACAGCTTGGCCTCAAGGCCAAAAACTTTAAGAATAGGTGTGGATACCACAGGCTAAATAAACTAATTCAGATGCCAATATAAGGGCAATGGAAATACTTATAAACAATTTAATACACTTCAGCAGGTAAAGTGCATCATTGGGAACAAATTAAAGGGGAGAAAAATTTTGAATAAACTGTCCCTACCTGGCCACTACAAGGCAAGTAAGATAAACATTCAAGAGATCTTTTTTTTTTTTTTATTTATACATTTTTTATTGAGGTTATAGGGATAATATAACATATATGAGATACCATAAAACACAGATATCTGATTATATAACAAACAGATTTATATTGGATAAGTTAGGTGTGATACATTAAAGCTGTATGGTTAGTCTTCTTAAACCTCTTTTATATAATATGTGTTGGGATGAGTTGAGATGAGATCCTCCATGAAAACAAAGGTTACTTTTGAACCCGACTAAGCTGATGAGCACTGAGGGAGGAAGTTAGTATTATGAATGGTCACTTTTGGACCTAGTATTGGGAAAAAGAAGATGGGAAAAATCAGCTGACCAGTGCTGCTTAAAAGGGGTGAAGAAGGGGGAGAGAAGAAAAAGTGAGGAGAAGGAGAGATCAGAGGAAGTGGGGGGGGGGAAGGTGGGGGGGGAGGAGAATTGGCCCCTGTTAGACACGTATATTATCTGGGGTTGAGTGACAGGAAAGGTAGGGGTTATTAGGACTCAGTAAGTATAGATAGTCTACAGGGTGATGGGTCAAACTGAGGCTAGGTCTAGAAACATCCGAGACATATGTTCTAAGCTAAATTAGTGGCTATGCAGAGCATAAGTTAAATACATAATGCAAAAAAAAAAAAAATAATAATATACATCTACATAGATTATGAAGTTAATAGCTAATGGACCTACATAACAATTAAGATTCTCTGAAAGGCACTTACTCATATCAGTACTTGGAGACGAAAATGCATCTATGCAGTTACAGTACTATACTATGAGGAGATTAAATGGTGTATCTGCGAGGTCAGCTACTAAATACCTAGGGCATCCCCAGGTTGGAAGCTAGGTATATATGCTAGTAGTTCTTTCAAGTAGTTGATATGTCTCTCATAACCATAGGGAAATGCGGCGAAGCTATTGTAAATATATGACTTTGTAATACCCTAATATGTGAGTAGGTGAGTAGGGGATCTGTAAGCTATGAAACTAATTACTGGGCTGAAAAGAGTGTGTGGCCCCATGTCATGTAAGACCTCACGTAGGAGGGAGAGTGTCTGAAAAAAAGACATGCATTTATAAATGAGTATATATGAGTGAATGAAGTTAGAGTCATTCAGTTCGCTATCACAATGTAGTAAACTCACATCTAGATATATTAGGTGCATGAGACAAACACTTGAAGGCAATTACAAATCATATTAGGCTCCACAAAATGGTGGAGAGGTCTCTGATACAGGGTGCTCCTGGGGCTTGCAATAAATTGTCACCAGAATCTATAGTCCCGGACAAGTTGATAGCTGCTTCTGATCAAGAGTGTTAGAGATATACAGAAAGCAGGCTAAGTATTACGGGAGATCAGCCAATGCCACTTCTGAAGCTAGGGAGCATAGGATCGGCATTGGAAATGAAGAGGCAAGGGGTGTTGCAAAGACTCCAGTCCCCGGTCGGGTGGTTGCAGGAGATCTTGGTAGTCGGGGGTAAAGCTTGCCTTCCACCATCCGCGGAGCTGTTGGTCGGCCCGACTTGAGCAGGCTATCATCTTCAAGCGTATCATGTATGTCCTCAGGCAGAGGTGGTGCTTCATGTAGAGCTGCGGTGGGAGCTACAGTATGTACAAGCTGAGTCGGGACCTGAAGGGTAGCGTAAGGGACACAGCCAGGTAACACTGTTCCGGTATCCTCCTGGCTAGTGTCGCTGCATGCAGGCTCTGTACGAATCGAACAAAGTAATTCCCCAAAACACACATCCATTTTGCGTTCAAAAGCCTTGAGCTTATCCATGATGAGTGTGTGAAAGGGGTGTTCTGCCATGTTAGAGAGGATATCAGGGCTTTAGTACACTACTTTCATATAGGTGATAGCAGCGTGGTTGAGTTGTCAAGATGGCGCCTTCCTCCTTTGCTGTGGTGATCTCTGCGGACTTAAGGTGTAGCGCTGAGCCAAAGCTTTAGTCCATCCTGGTTGCAGAGGGTACTCTGCTGCTTAGTCCATTGCTGGCCAATGAAGAGGTTGCCTGCTCCGAGCGGTCAGAATAGAAGATATATCTAGGGAAAATAGCCGGAGCTCATGTATAGTGCGACCGCTCAGGAGCAGGGCTAGCTCCTCCCCCCTCGAGATCTTTTAATGGGCGTGTCCCAGGCCAGCAAAACAATGCACATTTTCTAAAATGATAGTTGCAAATCTTTTAAAAACATTTGTTTTGCATGCAAATCTTTTGCAATGTTGTAAATAATTTCTGATGCATAAATAAAAAATTCATTTTAATGTCACTTTAATTGAAATTGAATTTAACCTATCCTAATGTTTCTCTGTGGTAATGTGGGGTCATGTACTGGATGTTTGGTGTGGCTCTCAATAAATCAGAAGAAATCTCTATTATTTCACATGACACGCAGCTAGTGATATTCTAAAGAGAGATATAAACTCCACAGTATGTCGTTGAGTGATATTTGAACTGACATGATTTTATTAATTCACAAAATATGACATCCAGTGTTACAATATATGTGACAGGCTATTTTTTTCATGTACAGTGATATTTAGACAAAATCATATTACATTGAAATGACGATTCTTTTGCTGACAGAAATGCTAAACATTGCAGCAAATTAAGCCTTTATTTAATTATGTTCTGTAAAACATCAGCTATATGAAATGTAAACGTTTTAGATCGAAGTAAACAATGTTTGAAAGTGAACAAAAACAGATATAATTACATTCATTAAAATATGTTGTGAACCGAGCAATAATATATAATACAAGTAAACTAAAAATGAACTAAGAAGTTACAATTTATTACATATTAACCATCATTTTACGTTCAACAAAATATTTTACAACCAATATTACAAATTATTTTTTTATTGTATACAATTGAGAATCAGCTACAGTTCCCAATAAAAACATTACCAGAGCTCATTCTATTTAAAGTGGTGTTAAAGGCAAAACTAAACGTTTGTTGTTCAGATAGAGTGTGCAATTTAAAAAAAAGCTTTCCAATTTATTTCTGTTTTATGTGCACACTTTCTGAGACACCAGTTCCTACTGATTGGCTCATGGCTGTCACATGATACATGGAGCAGGGAAATGGAATAAACTTTGAAATGTTCCAGAAAATAAAATCTACTACTCATTTGAAATTCAGAGTATTATTGCATTGCATTGTCCTTTTATTACACATTTTTTGATGATGCAGTTCTGTTGTATTTAATGGTCCTTAAAAGAGACAATAAAGCCATTTTTATGCATCAGCAATTAAATACTCCATAGCAAAATATATTTAAATGCATTTAAAACTGTATTTTATTTAGAAAAAACAGGCCTTGTTTTGCAGGTCAGGACACTAAACTTCCCTTGAAAAGTTGAATGTTGTTTATCTAACTTCCTTTGCTTTGGCCAATGAGGAGCAGATATAAACAAGCTCTTGCACATATAAGCCAATCACTGTGCAACACGTAAGAGTGTCAAGGTTCTGCATTCCAATAGATGCACTCCAGCCTCTCTGGGCAGAGTATAAACACTACAATTTTCTGAGTTGGATAACAGTAAAAGCAGGCAAATCAACGAATGTGCATTGTAAAGATTTTTTTGTTATTCACAATTTAACATTATGGGCAATATTACAAGTGGAGCTATATTTAACGCTCCAGCGCAAGCGCTAACTACGCTAGAAGTATGTTTTTTGTGCACATCAGGTAGCGCTCACATTACAAGTTGAAAGTAAACTGGTTTTGTTCGCACGCTAACCTGTCATGTGTAAAAAACCAAACTTAGAATATTGTGCACCTGATATCCTATTCCCCCATAGAAGTTAATGGAGCATAAAAAGTTGAATGAATCTAACACCCTACTCTCGAGAAAATCCAATTACATATTCTCATATTTCTCAACTTGAAAGGGAAATATGAATAATCACATAGAATAATATGTTCTATTTATTATGGCTTTTTGCACAAATATATATTTAAACCTAACTCTCTCTCTCTCTCTCTCTCTCTCTCTCTCTATATATATATATATATATATATATATATATATATATACATGATTATATATTATATATATACATGATTATATATAGGTATAGCTATATACAGTTATATATAGGAATATCTTTTTTAAAATACATATAACATATTTTGCTATGTGCAGAACATTGGAATGTCAGTACACAGTTAAACACTTTATTAAATTTAATATTGCATAAATACATGTTTTCATCTACTTAACTGCAAAGGTCTCCAATACACTTAAATACATATGTACACACATACAGACATATTTACAGTATATGTGTTTAGATGTGTATATTTGTCTGTAATTACATACGTACACACATACAGACATATTTACAGTATATGTGTTTAGATGTGTATATTTGTCTGTAATTACATATGTACACACATACAGACATATTTACAGTATATGTGTTTAGATGTGTATATTTGTCTGTAATTACATATGTACACATATACAGACATATTTACAGTATATGTGTTTAGATGTTTATATTTGTCTGTAATTACATATGTACACACATACAGACATATTTACAGTATATGTGTTTAGATGTGTATATTTGTCTGTAATTACATATGTACACATATACAGACATATTTACAGTATATGTGTTTAGATGTGTATATTTGTCTGTAATTACATATGTACACACATACAGACATATTTACAGTATATGTGTTTAGATGTGTATATTTGTCTGTAATTACATATGTACACATATACCTACATATTTACAGTATATGTGTTTAGATGTGTATATTTGTCTGTAATTACATACGTACACACATACAGACATATTTACAGTATATGTGTTTAGATGTGTATATTTGTCTGTAATTACATACGTACACACACACAGACATATATACAGTATATGTGTTTAGATGTGTATATTTGTCTGTAATTACATACGTACACACATACAGACATATTTACAGTATATGTGTTTAGATGTGTATATTTGTCTGTAATTACATATGTACACACATACAGACATATTTACAGTATATGTGTTTAGATGTGTATATTTGTCTGTAATTACATACGTACACACATACAGACATATTTACAGTATATGTGTTTAGATGTGTATATTTGTCTGTAATTACATACGTACACACATACAGACATATATACAGTATATGTGTTTAGATGTGTATATTTGTCTGTAATTACATACGTACACACATACAGACATATATACAGTATATGTGTTTAGATGTTTATATTTGTCTGTAATTACATATGTACACACATACAGACATATATACAGTATATGTGTTTAGATGTGTATATTTGTCTGTAATTACATACGTACACACATACAGACATATTTACAGTATATGTGTTTAGATGTGTATATTTGTCTGTAATTACATACATACACACATACAGACATATATACAGTATATGTGTTTAGATGTGTATATTTGTCTGTAATTACATATGTACACACATACAGACATATATACAGTATATGTGTTTAGATGTGTATATTTGTCTGTAATTACATACGTACACACATACAGACATATTTACAGTATATGTGTATATTTGTCTGTAATTACATACGTACACACATACAGACATATTTACAGTATATGTGTTTAGATGTGTATATTTGTCTGTAATTACATACGTACACACATACAGACATATTTACAGTATATGTGTTTAGATGTGTATATTTGTCTGTAATTACATACGTACACACATACAGACATATATACAGTATATGTGTTTAGATGTGTATATTTGTCTGTAATTACATATGTACACACATACAGACATATTTACAGTATATGTGTTTAGATGTGTATATTTGTCTGTAATTACATACGTACACACATACAGACATATTTACAGTATATGTGTTTAGATGTGTATTTCTTTCATGTAATTAGCAAGAGTCCATGAGCTAGTGACGTATGGGATATACATTCCTACCAGGAGGGGCAAAGTTTCCCAAACCTCAAATGCCTATAAATACACCCCTCACCACACCCACAATTCAGTTTTACAAACTTTGCCTCCTATGGAGGTGGTGAAGTAAGTTTGTGCTAGATTCTACGTTGATATGCGCTCCGCAGCAAGTTGGAGCCCGGTTTTCCACTCAGCGTGCAGTGAATGTCAGAGGGATGTGAGGAGAGTATTGCCTATTTGAATTCAGTGATCTCCTTCTACGGGGTCTATTTCATAGGTTCTCTGTTATCGGTCGTAGAGATTCATCTCTTACCTCCCTTTTCAGATCGACGATATATTCTTATTTATATACCATTACCTCTGCTGATTTTCGTTTCAGTACTGGTTTGGCTTTCTACAAACATGTAGATGAGTGTCCTGGGGTAAGTAAATCTTATTTTCTGTGACACTCTAAGCTATGGTTGGGCACTTTGTTTTGTAAAAGTTCTAAATATATGTATTCAAACATTTATTTGCCTTGACTCAGAATGTTCAACATTCCTTATTTTCAGACAGTCAGTTTCATATTTGGGATAATGCATTTGAATTATTCATTTTTTCTTACCTTCAAAAATTTGACTCTTTTTTCCCTGTGGGCTGTTAGGCTCGCGGGGGCTGAAAATGCTTCATTTTATTGCGTCATTCTTGGCGCGGACTTTTTTGGCGCAAAAAAATCTTTTCCGTTTCCGGCGTCATACGTGTCGCCGGAAGTTGCGTCATTTTTTGACGTATTTTGCGCCAAAAATGTCGGCGTTCCGGAAGTGGCGTCATTTTTGGCGCCAAAAGCATTTAGGCGCCAAATAATGTGGGCGTCTTATTTGGCGCTAAAAAAATATGGGCGTCGCTTTTGTCTCCACATTATTTAAGTCTCATTTTTCATTGCTTCTGGTTGCTAGAAGCTTGTTCTTTGGCATTTTTTCCCATTCCTGAAACTGTCATTTAAGGAATTTGATCAATTTTTCTTTATATGTTGTTTTTTCTCTTACATATTGCAAGATGTCTCACGTCGCATCTGAGTCAGAAGATACTTCAGGAAAATCGCTGTCTAGTGCTGGACCTACCAAAGCTAAGTGTATCTGCTGTAAACTTTTGGTAGCTATTCCTCCGGCTGTTGTTTGTATTAATTGTCATGACAAACTTGTTAATGCAGATAATATTTCCTTTAGTAAAGTACCATTGCCTGTTGCAGTTCCTTCAACATCTAAGGTGCAGAATGTTCCTGATAACATAAGAGATTTTGTTTCTGAATCCATCAAGAAGGCTATGTCTGTTATTTCTCCTTCTAGTAAACATAAAAAATCTTTTAAAACTTCTCTCCCTACAGATGAATTTTTAAAAGAACATCATCATTCTGATTCTGATGATTCTTCTGGTTCAGAGGATTCTGTCTCAGAGATTGATGCTGATAAATCTTCATATTTATTTAAAATGGAATTTATTCGTTCTTTACTTAAAGAAGTACTAATTGCTTTAGAAATAGAGGATTCTGGTCCTCTTGATACTAATTCTAAACGTTTAGATAAGGTATTTAAATCTCCTGTGGTTATTTCAGAAGTTTTTCCTGTTCCTAATGCTATTTCTGAAGTAATTTCCAAAGAATGGGATAAATTGGGTAATTCATTTACTCCTTCTAAACGTTTTAAGCAATTATATCCTGTGCCGTCTGACAGATTAGAATTTTGGGACAAAATCCCTAGAGTTGATGGGGCTATTTCTACCCTTGCTAAACGTACTACTATTCCTACGTCAGATGGTACTTCGTTTAAGGATCCTTTAGATAGGAAAATTGAATCCTTTCTAAGAAAAGCTTATCTGTGTTCAGGTAATCTTCTTAGACCTGCTATATCATTGGCTGATGTTGCTGCAGCTTCAACTTTTTGGTTGGAAACTTTAGCGCAACAAGTAACAGATCATGATTCTCATAATATTATTATTCTTCTTCAGCATGCTAATAATTTTATCTGTGATGCCATTTTTGATATTATTAGAGTTGATGTCAGGTTTATGTCTCTAGCTATTTTAGCTAGAAGAGCTTTATGGCTTAAGACTTGGAATGCTGATATGGCTTCTAAATCAACTCTACTTTCCATTTCTTTCCAGGGTAACAAATTATTTGGTTCTCAGTTGGATTCTATTATCTCAACTGTTACTGGTGGGAAAGGAACTTTTTTACCACAGGATAAAAAATCTAAGGGTAAAAACAGGGCTAATAATCGTTTTCGTTCCTTTCATTTCAACAAAGAACAAATGCCTGATCCTTCATCCTCAGGAGCAGTTTCAGTTTGGAAACCATCTCCAGTCTGGAATAAATCCAAGCCTGCTAGAAAGGCAAAGCCTGCTTCTAAGTCCACATGAAGGTGCGGCCCTCATTCCAGCTCAGCTGGTAGGGGGCAGGTTACGTTTTTTCAAAGAAATTTGGTTCAATTCTGTTCACAATCTTTGGATTCAGAACATTGTTTCAGAAGGGTACAGAATTGGTTTCAAGATGAGACCTCCTGCAAAGAGATTTTTTCTTTCCCGTGTCCCAGTAAATCCAGTGAAAGCTCAAGCATTTCTGAATTGTGTTTCAGATCTAGAGTTGACTGGAGTAATTATGCCAGTTCCAGTTCTGGAACAGGGGATGGGGTTTTATTCAAATCTCTTCATTGTACCAAAGAAGGAGAATTCCTTCAGACCAGTTCTGGATCTAAAAATATTGAATCATTATGTAAGGATACCAACATTCAAAATGGTAACTGTAAGGACTATCTTGCCTTTTGTTCAGCAAGGGCATTATATGTCCACAATAGATTTACAGGATGCATATCTGCATATTCCGATTCATCCAGATCATTATCAGTTCCTGAGATTCTCTTTTCTGGACAAGCATTACCAGTTTGTGGCTCTGCCGTTTGGCCTAGCTACAGCTCCAAGAATTTTTACAAAGGTTCTCGGTGCCCTTCTGTCTGTAATCAGAGAACAGGGTATTGTGGTATTTCCTTATTTGGACGATATCTTGGTACTTGCTCAGTCTTTACATTTAGCAGAATCTCATACGAATCGACTTGTGTTGTTTCTTCAAGATCATGGTTGGAGGATCAATTTACCAAAAAGTTCATTGATTCTTCAGACAAGGGTGACCTTTCTGGGTTTCCAGATAGATTCAGTGTCCATGACTCTGTCTTTAACAGACAAGAGACGTCTAAAATTGATTTCAGCTTGTCGAAACCTTCAGTCACAATTATTCCCTTCGGTAGCCTTATGCATGGAAATTCTAGGTCTTATGACTGCTGCATCGGACGCGATCCCCTTTGCTCGTTTTCACATGCGACCTCTTCAGCTCTGTATGCTGAATCAATGGTGCAAGGATTACACAAAGATATCTCAAATAATATCTTTAAAACCGATTGTACGACACTCTCTAACGTGGTGGACAGATCACCATCGTTTAATTCAGGGGGCTTCTTTTGTGCTTCCGACCTGGACTGTAATTTCAACAGATGCAAGTCTCACAGGTTGGGGAGCTGTGTGGGGATCTCTGACGGCACAAGGAGTTTGGGAATCTCAGGAGGTGAGATTACCGATCAATATTTTGGAACTCCGTGCAATTTTCAGAGCTCTTCAATTTTGGCCTCTTCTGAAGAGAGAATCGTTCATTTGTTTTCAGACAGACAATGTCACAACTGTGGCATACATCAATCATCAAGGAGGGACTCACAGTCCTCTGGCTATGAAAGAAGTATCTCGAATTCTGGTTTGGGCGGAATCCAGCTCCTGTCTAATCTCTGCGGTTCATATCCCAGGTATAGACAATTGGGAAGCGGATTATCTCAGTCGCCAAACGTTGCATCCGGGCGAATGGTCTCTTCACCCAGAGGTATTTCTTCAGATTGTTCAAATGTGGGAACTTCCAGAAATAGATCTGATGGCGTCTCATCTAAACAAGAAACTTCCCAGGTATCTGTCCAGATCCCGGGATCCTCAGGCGGAGGCAGTGGATGCATTATCACTTCCTTGGAAGTATCATCCTGCCTATATCTTTCCGCCTCTAGTTCTTCTTCCAAGAGTAATCTCCAAGATTCTGAAGGAATGCTCGTTTGTTCTGCTGGTAGCTCCGGCATGGCCTCACAGGTTTTGGTATGCGGATCTGGTCCGGATGGCCTCTTGCCAACCGTGGACTCTTCCGTTAAGACCAGACCTTCTGTCGCAAGGTCCTTTTTTCCATCAGGATCTGAAATCCTTAAATTTAAAGGTATGGAGATTGAACGCTTGATTCTTGGTCAAAGAGGTTTCTCTGACTCTGTGATTAATACTATGTTACAGGCGCGTAAATCTGTATCTAGAGAGATATATTATAGAGTCTGGAAGACTTATATTTCTTGGTGTCTTTCTCATCATTTTTCTTGGCATTCTTTTAGAATACCGAGACTTTTACAGTTTCTTCAGGATGGTTTAGATAAGGGTTTGTCCGCAAGTTCCTTGAAAGGTCAAATCTCTGCTCTTTCTGTTCTTTTTCACAGAAAAAGATATTCATTGTTTTGTACAAGCTTTGGTTCGTATAAAACCTGTCATTAAGTCAATTTCTCCTCCTTGGAGTTTGAATTTGGTTCTGGGGGCTCTTCAAGCTCCTCCGTTTGAACCTATGCATTCATTGGACATTAAATTACTTTCTTGGAAAGTTTTGTTCCTTTTGGCAATCTCTTCTGCCAGAAGAGTTTCTGAATTATCTGCTCTTTCTTGTGAGTCTCCTTTTCTGATTTTTCATCAGGATAAGGCGGTGTTGCGAACTTCTTTTGATTTTTTACCTAAAGTTGTGAATTCCAACAACATTAGTAGAGAAATTGTGGTTCCTTCATTATGTCCTAATCCTAAGAATTCTAAGGAGAAATCGTTGCATTCTTTGGATGTTGTTAGAGCTTTGAAATATTATGTTGAAGCTACTAAGTCTTTCCGTAAGACTTCTAGTCTATTTGTTATCTTTTCCGGTTCTAGAAAAGGCCAGAAAGCTTCTGCCATTTCTTTGGCATCTTGGTTGAAATCTTTAATTCATCTTGCCTATGTTGAGTCGGGTAAAACTCCGCCTCAGAGGATTACAGCTCATTCTACTAGGTCAGTTTCTACTTCCTGGGCGTTTAGGAATGAAGCTTCGATTGATCAGATTTGCAAAGCAGCAACTTGGTCCTCTTTGCATACTTTTACTAAATTCTACCATTTTGATGTATTTTCTTCTTCTGAAGCAGTTTTTGGTAGAAAAGTACTTCAGGCAGCGGTTTCAGTTTGAATCTTCTGCTTATGTTTTTCATTAAACTTTATTTTGGGTGTGGATTATTTTCAGCAGGAATTGGCTGTCTTTATTTTATCCCTCCCTCTCTAGTGACTCTTGTGTGGAAAGATCCACATCTTGGGTAATCATTATCCCATACGTCACTAGCTCATGGACTCTTGCTAATTACATGAAAGAAAACATAATTTATGTAAGAACTTACCTGATAAATTCATTTCTTTCATATTAGCAAGAGTCCATGAGGCCCACCCTTTTTTTGTGGTGGTTATGATTTTTGTATAAAGCACAATTATTCCAATTCCTTATTTTATATGCTTTTGCACTTTTTTATCACCCCACTTCTTGGCTATTCGTTAAACTGAATTGTGGGTGTGGTGAGGGGTGTATTTATAGGCATTTTGAGGTTTGGGAAACTTTGCCCCTCCTGGTAGGAATGTATATCCCATACGTCACTAGCTCATGGACTCTTGCTAATATGAAAGAAATGAATTTATCAGGTAAGTTCTTACATAAATTATGTTATTTGTCTGTAATTACATACGTACACACATACAGACATATTTACAGTATATGTGTTTAGATGTGTATATTTGTCTGTAATTACATACGTACACACATACAGACATATTTACAGTATATGTGTTTAGATGTGTATATTTGTCTGTAATTACATACGTACACACATACAGACATATTTACAGTATATGTGTTTAGATGTGTATATTTGTCTGTAATTACATACGTACACACATACAGACATATTTACAGTATATGTGTTTAGATGTGTATATTTGTCTGTAATTACATACGTACACACATACAGACATATTTACAGTATATGTGTTTAGATGTGTATATTTGTCTGTAATTACATACGTACACACATACAGACATATTTACAGTATATGTGTTTAGATGTGTATATTTGTCTGTAATTACATACGTACACACATACAGACATATTTACAGTTTATGTGTTTAGATGTGTATATTTGTCTGTAATTACATATGTACACACATACAGACATATATACAGTATATGTGTTTAGATGTGTATATTTCTCTTGTTAAGTGTATCCAGTCCACGGATCATCCATTACTTATGGAATATATTCTCCTTCCCAACAGGAAGCTGCAAGAGTCCACCGACAGCAAAGCTGCTATATAGCTCCTCCCCTAACTGCCATATTCAGTCATTCTCTTGCAAGCCTCAACATAGATAGGAGGTTGTGAGAGTCTGTGGTGCTTTCTACTTAGTTTATTCTTCAATCAAAAGTTTGTTATTTTTAAATGGCACCGGAGTGTGCTGTTTATCTCAGGCAGTATTTGGAAGAAGAATCTGCCTGCGTTTTTCTATGATCTTAGCAGACGTAACTAAGATCCATTTGCTGTTCTCACACATTCTGAGGAGTGAGGTACTTCAGAGGGGGAATGGCGTGCAGGTTTTCCTGCAGATAAGGTATGTGCAGTAAAATATTTTTCTAGGAATGGAATTGACTAAGAAAATACTGCTGATACCGAAGTAATGTAAGTAAAGCCTTAAATGCAGCGATAGCGACTGGTATCAGGCTTATTAATAGAGATACATACTCTTGTAAAAATGTGTTTTAAAACGTTTGCTGGCATGTTTAATCGTTTTTTAACATATGTTTGGTGATAAAACTTATTGGGGCCTAAGATTTTTCCACATGGCTGGCTTAAATTTTGCATAGAAACAGTTTCCTGAGGCTTTCCACTGTTATAGTATAAAAGTTACAGTTGGTGCAGTTAAAATTACAAACAGTGACATTCAGCTTCCCTCAGCAGTCCCCTGCATGCTATAGGACATCTCTGAAGGGCTCAAAAGGGCTTCAAAAGTAGGAGCTGTTATGACTGTTTAAAACATATTTTTCGTTTTGTTAATCTGTTTTTTGTATTAAGGGGTTAATCATCCATTTGCAAGTGGGTGCAATGCTCTGCTAACTTGTTACATACACTGTAAAAATTTTGTTAGTTTAACTGCCTTTTTTCACTGTTATTTCAAATTTTGGCAAAATTTGTTTCTCTTAAAGGCACAGTAACGTTTTATATATTTGCTTGTTAACTTGATTTAAAGTGTTTTCCAAGCTTACTAGTCTCATTATTAGTCTGTTATAACATGTCTGACATAGAGGAAGCTCTGTGTTCATTATGTTTTAAAGCCATGGTGGAACCCCATCTTAGAATGTGTACCAGATGTACTGATTTCATGTTAAACAATAAAGATCATTTTTTGTCTTTAAAAACATTATCACCAGAGGATTCTGTCGTGGGGGTAGTTATGCCGACTAACTCTCCCCACGTGTCAGACCTTTTGACTCCCGCTTTAGGGACTCACGCTCAAATGGCGCCAAGTACATCAAGGGCACCCATAGCGTTTCTTTACCAGGGGATTCTGTCGAGGGGAAAGTTATGCCGACTAACTCTCCCCACGTGTCAGATCCTTCGACTCCCGCTTCAGGGACTCACGCTCAAATGGCGCCAAGTACATCAAGGGCGCCCATAGCGTTTATTTTACAAGACATGGCAAAGGTGGTGAATAATATTCTGGCAGCAGTATTAGTCAGACTACCTGAAATTAAAGGAAAGCAGTTAGCTCTGGGGGTAGATACAGAGCATACAGACGCTTTAAGAACCATGTATGATACTACCTCACAATATGCTTAGTCTGTGGGTGATTTTTTTTTTTTTTGACTCAGGGAAGATGATTTAACCTGATTCTGATATTTCTACATTTAAAATTTATGCTTGAGAACCTCCACTTGTTGCTCAGGGAGGCTTTGGCTGCTCTGAATGAATGTGTACAATCGCAGGGCCAGAGAAATTGTGTAGACTGGATAAATAATATGCAGTGCCGGTGTGTACTGATGTTTTTCCAATACCTAAAGAGGTTTACTAAAAAATTTTTTAATAAGGAATGGGATAGACCAGGTGTGCCGTTCTCTTCCCCTCCTATTTTTTAGAAGAATGTTTTCTAATAGTTACCACCACACGGGACTTCTGGCAGACAGTTCCTAAGGTGGAGAGAAGAGTTTCTACTCTAGCTAAGCGTACCACTACCTCTGACGAGGACAGTTGTGCTTTTTAGATCCAATGGATAAAAAATGTTTATTCAACAGGGTTTTATCCTGCAGCCCCTTGCATACATTGCTTCTGTCACTGCTGCTGCGGCGTTCTGGGTTGAGTCTCTTGATGAGGCTTTACAGTTAAGCGACTCCATTGGATGAATATATTTGACAAGCTTATGCTAGCCAATTCCTTTGTTTTCTGATGCCTTGTTCATTTGACTAGACTAACGGCTAAGAATTCTGTTTTTTACTATACTGGCGCGCAGAGCGCTATGGCTTATATCATGGTCAGCTGTCGTGACTTTAATAAATAAGCTACTTAACTTCCCTTCAAGGGGCAGACCCTATTCGGGCCTGGTTTGAAGGAGATTATTGCTTATATCACTGGAGGAAAAGGTCATGCCCTTCCTCAGGATAGGTCTAAATCAAGGGCAAAAAAAAAAAAAAAAAAAAAAAAAAAATTCGTACCTTTTAAAAACTTCAGGGCAGGTGTGGCATCCTCTTCCTCTAAGGCAAAACAAGAGGGAATTTTTGCTCAGTCCAAGGCGGTCTGGAGACAATCGGACCTGGAACAAAGATAAGCAGGCCAAGGAGCCTGCTGCTGCCTCTAAGGCAGCATGAAGGAACGGACCCCTATCCGGTAACGGATCCTATAGGGGGCAGACTTTCATTCTTTGCCCAGGCGTGGGCAAGAGATGCCCAGGATCCCTAGGCATTGGAATTTATATCCCAGAGATATCTTCTGGATTTCAAAGATTCCCCCCCAAAAAAAGGGGAGATTTCGCCTTTCACAATTATCTGCAAACCAGATAAAGAAGGAGGCATTCTTACATTGTGTACGAGATCCATCCAGTTCCAAGAGAGGAACAGGGACAGAGTTTTTACTCAAATCTGTTTGTGGTTCCCAAGGAGAGGGAACCTTCAGACCTATTTTGGATCTAAAGATCTTAAACAAATTCCTCAGAATTCCGTCATTTAAGATGGAAACTATTCGTACCATCTTAACTATGATCCAGGAGAGTCAATAGAGGACTACAATGGATTTGAAGGATGCTTATCCTCACATTGTGATGCATAAAGATCACCATCGTTTTTCAGGTTTGCCTTTCTAGACAGGCATTACCAGTTTGTAGCTCTTTCCTTTGGGATATCTACAGCCCCAAGAATCTTTATGGAGGTTCTGGGGTCGCTTTGGCGGTCCTTAGACCGCGGGGCATAGAAGTGGCCCCTTATTTAGACGACATCCTGATACAGGCGTCAAACATCCAAATTGCCCAGTCTCATACGGACGTAGTACTGGCATTTCTGAGATCACATGGGTGGAAAGTGAACAAGGAAAGAGTTCTCTATCCCCAATCTCAAGGGTTTCCCTCCTAGGGACTCTGATAGATTCTGTAGAAATGAAAATTTACCTGACGGAGTCCAGGTTGTCAAAGTTTCTAAATTTCTGCCGTGTTTTTTTTTTTTTTTCATCCCATCCGCGCCCTTCGGTGGCTCAGTACATGAATGAAATCGGCTTAATGGTAGCGGCAAGGGACATAGTACCGTTTGCACGTCTACATTTCAGACCGCTGCAACTATGCATGCTCAGTCAGAGGAACGGGGATTACACAGATTTGTCCCCCTGTTAAACCTGGACCAAGAGACCAGAGATTCTCTTCTCTGGTGACTATGTCGGGTCCATCTGTCCAAGGGTATGACCTTCCGCAGGTCAGATGGGACAATTGTTACAATAGATGCCAGCCTTTTAGGTTGGGATGCAGTCTGGAACTCCCTGAAGGCTCAGGGATAGTGGACTTAGGAGGAGACCCTCCTTCTAATAAATATTCTGGAACTGGGAGTGATATTCCATGCTCTTCAGACTTGGCCTCAGTTAGCAACTCTGAGGTACATCATACTCAGTCGGACAATATACACGACTGTGGCTTACATCAGCCATCAAGGGGGAACAGAAGTTCCCTAGCGATGTTAGAAGTCTTACAATAATTCACTGGACAGAGACTCACTCTTGTCTATCAGCTATCCATATCCCAGGTGTTGAGAACTGGGAGGTGGATTTTCTAAGTCGTCAGACTTTTCTCCCGGGGGAGTGGGATTTCCTCCGGAGGTCAAGACCAAGCAGGAGAGGGCTTTGGTGTTTTTGACAGCGCCTGCGTAGCCACGCAGGACCTGGTATGCAGATCTGGTGGACATGTCATCCTTTCCATCACGGTCTCTGCTTCAGAGACAGGTCCCTCTACCTCAGGGTCCTTTCAACCATCTAAATAGAATCAATCTGAGATGGACTGCCTGGAGACTGAACGCTTGATGTTATCAAAGCATGGCTTCTCCGAGTCAGTCATTGATACCTTAATACAGACATGAAAGCCTGTCTCTAGGAAAATTGAACATAGATATGGTGTAAATATCTGATTGTTATGAATCCAAGGGTTACTCATGGAGTAAAGTCTGGATTCCCAGGATATTATCTTTTCTCCAAGATGTTTTTGAGAAAAGGGTTGTCAGCTAATTCCTTAAAAGGGGACAGATTTTTACTCTGTCTATTTTTTTGCACAAGCGTCTGGCAGGTATTCTAGACGTTCAGGCATTTGGTCAGGCTTTGGTTAGATCCAAGCCTGTGTTTAAAACTGTTGCTCCGCCATGGAGCTTAAACCTGATTCTTAAGGTTCTTCAAGAAGTTCCGTTTGAACCTTTTTTGTTCCATAGATATCAATCTTTATCTTGGAAAGTTCCTTTTGGGTAGCTAATTCCTCGACTCGTAGAGTCTCCAAGTTATCTGTGTTACAATGTGATTCTCCTTATCTGGTCCTTCGTACGGATAAGGTAGTCCTGCGTACCAACCTGGGTTTTTTCCTAAGGTGGTATCTAACAAGTACATCACTCAAGAGATAGTTGTTCCATGCTTGTATCCTAATCCTTCCTCAAAGAAGGAACGTCTATTACACAATATTGGACGTGGTTTGTGCTTTAAAGTTTTACTTACAAGCTACTACAGTTTTCATCAAACGTTCACCTTGTTTGTTGTCTATTCTGGACAGAGGAGAGGTCAAAAGACTTCAGCAGCCTCTCTGTCTTTTTGGTTAAAAAGCATAATTCATTTAGCTTATGAGACTGCTGGACAGCAGCCTCCTGAAGGGATTACAGCTCATTCTACTAGAGCTGTGGTTTTCACTTGGGCCTTTTTTAAATGTGGCTTCTGTTGAACAGATTTACAAGACGGAGTCTTGGTCTGCGCTTCATACTTTTCAAATTTAACAAATTTGATACCTTGCTTCTTCGGAGGCTATTTTTGGGAGAAAGGGTTTTTTACAGGCAGTGGTAACTTCCGTTTAAGTACCTGCCTTGTCCCTCCCATCATCCGTGTACTTTAGCTTTGGTATTGGTATTCCATAAGTAATGGATGATCCGTGGACTGGATACACTTAATAAGAGAAAACATAATTTATGCTTACCTGATAAATTTATTTCTCTTGTAGTGTATCCAGTCCACGGCCCGCCCTGTCACTTTAAGGCAGGTAATTTTTTCATTTGAACTACAGTCACCACTGCACCCTATGGTTTTTCCTTTCTCTGCATGTTTTCGGTCGAATGACTGAATATGGCAGTTAGGGGAGGAGCTATATAGCAGCTTTGCTGTGGGTGGACTCTTGCAGCTTCCTGTTGGGAAGGAGAATATATTCCATAAGTAATGGATGATCCGTGGACTGGATACACTACAAGAGAAATAAATTTATCAGGTAAGCATAAATTATGTTTTGTCTGTAATTACATATGTACACACATACAGACATATTTACAGTATATGTGTTTAGATGTGTATATTTGTCTGTAATTACATATGTACACACATACAGACATATATACAGTATATGTGTTTAGATGTGTATATTTGTCTGTAATTACATATGTACACACATACAGACATATATACAGTATATGTGTTTAGATGTGTATATTTGTCTGTAATTACATACGTACACACATACAGACATATTTACAGTATATGTGTTTAGATGTGTATATTTGTCTGTAATTACATATGTACACACATACAGACATATATACAGTATATGTGTTTAGATGTGTATATTTGTCTGTAATTACATATGTACACACATACAGACATATATACAGTATATGTGTTTAGATGTGTATATTTGTCTGTAATTACATATGTACACACATACAGACATATTTACAGTATATGTGTTTAGATGTGTATATTTGTCTGTAATTACATACGTACACACATACAGACATATTTACAGTATATGTGTTTAGATGTGTATATTTGTCTGTAATTACATATGTACACACATACAGACATATATACAGTATATGTGTTTAGATGTGTATATTTGTCTGTAATTACATATGTACACACATACAGACATATTTACAGTATATGTGTTTAGATGTGTATATTTGTCTGTAATTACATACGTACACACATACAGACATATTTACAGTATATGTGTTTAGATGTGTATATTTGTCTGTAATTACATATGTACACACATACAGACATATTTACAGTATATGTGTTTAGATGTGTATATTTGTCTGTAATTACATATGTACACACATACAGACATATATACAGTATATGTGTTTAGATGTGTATATTTGTCTGTAATTACATATGTACACACATACAGACATATTTACAGTATATGTGTTTAGATGTGTATATTTGTCTGTAATTACATATGTACACACATACAGACATATTTACAGTATATGTGTTTAGATGTGTATATTTGTCTGTAATTACATATGTACACACATACAGACATATTTACAGTATATGTGTTTAGATGTGTATATTTGTCTGTAATTACATATGTACACACATACAGACATATTTACAGTATATGTGTTTAGATGTGTATATTTGTCTGTAATTACATATGTACACACATACAGACATATATACAGTATATGTGTTTAGATGTGTATATTTGTCTGTAATTACATATGTACACACATACAGACATATTTACAGTATATGTGTTTAGATGTGTATATTTGTCTGTAATTACATATGTACACACATACAGACATATTTACAGTATATGTGTTTAGATGTGTATATTTGTCTGTAATTACATATGTACACACATACAGACATATTTACAGTATATGTGTTTAGATGTGTATATTTGTCTGTAATTACATATGTACACACATACAGACATATTTACAGTATATGTGTTTAGATGTGTATATTTGTCTGTAATTACATATGTACACATAAATACTTCTATGTTAAAGCCCTTTGCCTGCCTTTTTTTCTAACACCCAAGACCTCATATCTTTGAGCCCTTATAACTTTTTTGTGCAATATTTTTTTAATCATTTTTATTAGCTATTGTTATGAGTGTAACTGTACTTTGTAATGCATTTTTAATGTGTTTTGTGACACTTTTTTGTTTTGCGAAACAGTTAATCTGAGCACTGAGGTTGCGCTAACCTGACTCACATTAAAGGTGTGGCTTGAAATAGCACTCGTTAGCATAAAAGGCACTGATTATGAGCATTTATTTTTTTATATATTGCTTGTTATGAGCTTACCGTCACCTTCATAACTGGCCGTTCTATCTGCTGGATGACTTCCCCTCTGACTATCTAGAAATCTCTATTACATATGCCTCCAATAGAAGCCCCTATGCTAATGTTATGTTAGCATATGTAAGTGGTTTATGCTCTCGTGCACTTGCACAGTGTCTCCAAAGCTGAAAAGCATGCTCAGTGGAAAAGATTGTAAAGTGACAATAAAGTTTATTTGATCTGGGGGAAAACAATGTTTGTTTTATTATTGAGCCTGTCACATCAAAAACGACGAAGTGTTGCTTGGGAAGTAATTTGAATTATTTGAAGCAATCTCTGCAGTTTGTGAGTGCAGCGCTGGTTTATTAGACTATTGCTACACAACTCGAGTGGCAACATAGTGATGACATCACTTGCCGGATCTGCACTAGTGCTGGGTTACACAGAACACAGTCACCGTGCTCGGCTTCAGACATCAGCTATAACAATCAGGCCCTTAAAGTGCGCATGCGTTTAGCCACCACATAAGCTCCCGCTACCCTACCTAGGTAAGCCTCCATTATAGGAACATGATAATGAGCATAACAGGGGCTGGCTAACTAATTTATATTCAAACTGAAAAATCTTCAAAACGGATAAAAAAGGAAAAGCAAGGTATTTGGACATTTATTTTAAATGTTAAAATGTTCATTTTGCAACATAATGTTTTTTTGGGTTTAACTTCAAATGTGCTCAAGTGATCGCATTTACTTTCAACTTGTAATACGAGCGAAAAACCTTAGGAGTGCAAACACCCTCTATAAACCCCTTTTCGCTTGTACATAACTGTTATCGCTCCACTCGTAATCTAGCTCTATATGGGAAATAAAAAATTTAGTTTAATGTCCCTTTAATGTGGACACTGTTAAATTGATTATGATACACATTTTAAAATAGTGTTGTTTGACCTAAGTGCCTGGTGCTATAATGTTGCACTCCTGCTATTTAATCTAATATTCCATATCATCAAATTTCTTTACGTATGTGTATGAAGCACAGAGTATTTTGCAGTACTATTGCTGAGATTGCATATTATCCTAAACTGCTTATACATGTTTATATGATGTTATACTGCTTTATATCTTCCCATGTATAACACTTGTAAAACACACCTGCAAGAGTCCTTTACACTTCCTTCTCTTCTCCTTATAGTTAAAGGGGCACTGCACCCAAATTTTTTCTTTTGTAATTCAGAAAGAGCATGCAATTTTAAGCAACTTTCTAATTTACTTCTATTATCAATTTTTCTTCGTTCTCTTGCTATCATTATTTGAAAAAAGAAGGCATCTAAGCTTTTTTTTGTTTCAGTACGCTGGACAGCACTTTTTTATTGGTGGATGAGTTTATCCACCAATCAGCAAGGACAACCCAGGTTGTTCACCAAAAATGGGCCGGCATCTAAACTTACATTCTTGAATTTCAAATAAAGATACCAAGAGAATGAAGAAAATTTGATAATAGGAGTAAATTAGAAAGTTGCTTAAAATTTCATGCTCAATCTGAATCACGAAAGAAAATTTTTGGGTACAGTGTCCCTTTAAAGGGATAGGAATGTCATAATAAAGGAATGTCATAAACTTGCATAATTCAGATAGAGAATATAATTTTAAGATAGTTTTAAATTAACTTCTATTTTCAAATGTGCTTTGTTCTCTTGGTATTCCTTGTTGAAAAAGAATACACACATATCCAACACTAGTGGGAGCTAGCTGCTGATTGGTGCCTGCACACATTTGTCTCTTGTGATTGGCTAACTAGATGTGGAAAGTTGTTTCAAATTGTATCTTTTATATAAATCATGAAAGAAAATTTTGGGGTTTCCTATCCCTTTAAAGTAAAATAAAAGTAAAAAATAAAATGCTCTAATGTGGGTGGATTTTATTATTGCACTGTTGCTTGAATATAACTATGCAAAGGAGATCCAAAGCAACAATGTAGTATTGAGATCCATCTGAAGAACATATCTAGTCCCTGATTATTAAAGGGATAGGAAGGTAAAATTAAACTTACACGATTCAGATAGAGCAGGTAATTTTAACACACTTTTAAATTCACGTCTATTTGCAAATGTGCTTAGTTCTCTTAATATCCCTTGTTAAAAAGAATATGCACATGTCCTACACTTGTGGGAGCTAGCTGCTGATTGGTGCCTGCACACACTTTTCTCTTGTGATTAGCTAACTAGTGGCCAGATTACGAGTTTTGCGTTAGGAGCTGTGCGGTGCTAATGAGCAGTTTTTTCTCACCGCTCACTTACCTGCAGCACTGGTATTATGGGTTTTTATAAACCCGGTGTTAAAATTCAAGAAGTGAGCGTAGAGCAAAATTGTGCTCCACACCGCACTCCAATACCAGCGCTGCTTAAGTCAGCGGTGAGCTGGTCGTACATGCTTGTGCACGATTTCCCCATAGACATCAATAGGGAGAGCCGGCTGAGACAAAGTCTAACACCTGCAAAAAAGCAGCGTAAAACTCAGTCACACAGCCCCGTTGATTCCTATGGGGAAACACATTTTATGTTTACACCTAACACCCTAACATGAACCCCGAGTCTAAACACCCCTAATCTTACACTTATTAACCCCTAATCTGCTGTCCCCGACATCGCCGCCACCTACATAATACTTATTAACCCCTAATCTGCTGCCCCCAACATCGCCGACACCTACATTATATTTATTAACCCCTAATCTGCCACACCCAATATCGCCGCAACCTACCTACACTTATTAACCCCTAATCTGCCGCCCTCAACGTGCCGCCACTATATTAAATTTATTAACCCCTAAACCTAAGTCTAACCCTAAACCTAAGACCCCCTAACCTAAATATAATTTAAATAAATATAATTAAAATTCCTATCATTAACTACATTATTCCTTCTTAAAACTAAATACTTACCTATAAAATAAACCCTAAGATAGCTACAATATAACTAATAGTTACATTGTAGCTATCTTATGGTTTATTTTTTATTTTACAGGCAAGTTTGTATTTATTTTAACTAGGTAGAATAGTTATTAAATAGTTATTAACTATTGAATAACTACCTAGCTATAATAAATACAAATTGACCTGTAAAATAAAACCTAACCTAAGTTACACTAACACTTAACACTACACTACAATTAAATAAATTACCTACATTAAATACAATTAAATAAATTCAATTAAATTAGCTAAATCACAAAAAAAACACTAAATTACAGGGGGGAAAAAATTCAGATCTTTAAACTAATTACACCTAATCTAATAGCCCTATCAAAATAAAAAAATCACCCAAAATAAAAAAAAAAAACCTAGCCTAAACTAAACTATCAATAGCCCTTAAATGGGCTTTTTGCGGGGCAATGCCCCAAAGAAATCAGCTCTTTTATCTGTAAAAAAAAAATACAAACACCCCCCCCCAACAATAAAACCCACCACCCACACAACCAACCCCCAAAAAAAATACTAACTAAAAAAACCTAAGCTCCCCATTGCCCTGTAAAGGGCATTTGGATGGACATTGCCCTTAAAAGGGCATTTAGCTCTATTGCGGCCCAAAGTCCCTAACCTAAAAAATAAACCCACTCAATACACCCTTAAATAAATCCTAACTAACCCCCGAAGATTCACTTACCGGGAGAAGTCTTCATACAAGCGGCAAGATGTCCTCAACGAAGCAGGCAGAAGTGGTCCTCCAGATGGGCAGAAGTGATCCTCCAGACAGGCTGAAGTCTTCATCCAGACAGCATCTTCTATCATCATCCTTCCGGCGCGGAGCGGGTCTATCTTCAAGACATCCGACGCAGAGCATCCTCTTCAAACGACGGCTTCTTTGTAATGAATATCACTTTAAGTGATGTCATCCAAGATGGCGTCCCTTAGATTCCGATTGGCTGATAGAATTCTATCAGCCAATCGGAATTAAGGTAGAAAAAATACTATTGGCTGATTGGATCAGCCAATAGGATTGAGCTTGCATTCTATTGGCTATTCCAATCAGCCAATGGAATGCAAGGTCAATCCTATTGGCTGATCCAATCAGCCAATAGGATTTTTTCTACCTTAATTCCAAATGGCTGATAGAATTCTATCAGCCAATCGGAATCTAAGGGACATCATCTTGGATGACGTCACTTAAAGTGATATTCATTACGAAGAAGCCGTCGTTTAAAGAGGATGCTCCGTGTCGGATGTCTTGAAGATGGACCAGCTCCGCACCGGAGAATGAAGATAGAAGATGCCGTCTGGATGATGACTTCTGCCCGTCTGGAGGACCACTTCTGCCGGCTTCGTTAAGGACATCTTGCCGCTTGGATGAAGACTTCTCCTGGTAAGTGAATCTTCGGGGGTTAGTGTTAGGATTTATTTAAGGGTGTATTGGGTGGGTTTATTTTTTAGGTTAGGGACTTTGGGCCGCAATAGAGCTAAATGCCCTTTTAAGGGCAATGCTCTTTCAAATGCCCTTTTCAGGGCAATGGGGAGCTTAGTTTTTTTTAGTTAGTATTTTATTTGGGGGGGTTGGTTGTGTGGGTGGTGGGTTTTTACAGGTAAAAGAGATGATTTCTTTGGGGCAATGCCCCGCAAAAGGCCCTTTTAAGGGCTATTGATAGTTTAGTTTAGGCTAGGGTTTTTTTTTTTATTTTGGGTGGGCTATTAGATTAGGTGTAATTAATTTAAAGATCTGTAATTTGTTTTTTATTTTCTGTAATTTAGTGGGGGGGGTTGTGATTTAGCTAATTTAATTTATTTAATTGTATTTAATGTAGGTAATTTATTTAATTGTAGTGTAGTGTTAGGTGTTAGTGTAACTTAGGTTAGGTTTTATTTTACAGATCAATTTGTATTTATTTTAGCTAGGTAGTTATTAAATAGTTAATAACTATTTAATAACTATTCTACCTAGTTAAAATAAATACAAACTTGCCTGTAAAATAAAAATAAACCCTAAGCTAGCTACAATGTAACTATTAGTTATATTGTAGCTAGCTTAGGGTTTATTTTATAGGTAAGTATTTAGTTTTAAATAGGAATAATGTAGTTAATGATAGTAATTTTATTTATATTTATTTAAATTATATTTAAGTTAGGGGGTATTAGGGTTAGGGTTAGACTTAGGTTTAGGGCTTAATAAATTTAATATAGTGGCGGCGACGTTGGGGGCGGCAGAATAGGAGTTAATAAATGTAATGTAAGTGGCGGCGATGTTGGGGGCAGCAGATTAGGGGTTAATAAGTATAATGTTGGTTGGCAGCGATGTTAGTGGGGGGCGGCAGATTAGGGGTTAATAATATATAACTAGTGTTTGCGAGGTTCAAGTGCAGCGGTTTAGGGGTTCATATGTTTATTATAGTGGCGGCGATGTCCGGAGCGGCAGATTAGGGGTTAATAATTTTATTATAGTGTTTGCGATGGGGGAGGGCATCGGTTTAGGGGTTAATAGGTAGTTTATGGGTGTTTAGTGTACTTTGTAACACTTTAGTTATGAGTTTTATGCTACGGCGTTGTGGTGTAAAACTCATAACTACTGACTTTAGAATGCGTTAGGGATCTTGGAGGTAGAGGGTGTACCGCTCACTTTTTGGCCTCCCAGGACAGACTCGTAATATCAGCGCTATGGAAGTCCCATAGAAAAAAGGGTTTATGAAGTTTACGTAAGTCGGTTTGCGGTAAGGCCAAAAAAGTGTGTGGTGCCCCTAAACCTGCAAGACTTGTAATACCAGCGGGCGTAAAAAAGCAGCGTTAGGACCTGTTAATGCTGCTTTTTTACCTTAACGCACAACTCGTAATCTAGCCGTAGATGTGTTCAGCTAGCTGGCAATGTTCCTTCAGCAAAGGATAACAAGATAATTAAGCAAATTATATAATAGAAGTAAATTGGAAAGTTGATTAAAATGTTATGTTCTATCCGAATCATGGAAGAACATTTTGGGATTTGCTGTCCCTTTAAGAACTCCAGCATAATAGTTTAATGTATGTTTCTATCCTTCACATTCAAAATCTTGTACTGCTAGGTAAAAACCTTTCAAGCTTACATTTATGTTTGTAAAATTCTTTGAGGAACCTTGCCCTAAAGAAAAGAACTGAACAAATTTACTGAACTTATGCATGGACGACCAATTGCTTACCTAGCTGCATGAGGACAAGCCAAAGAATTTGCAACAGAACAATGAAGTGAATCTTTATATAAGCAGGATTTCTCCTGATTTCAGAAGCCATCATGACTGCAGAGATAATCCTATTGGTTAAATACACATTGACAGCTTTATTTAAAGGGACATAAAACAAGTTGGGATAGAGACAACATATTATACGGCAGTGCCTTGCCATTAACCCTTGCTTTTAAGTTTCCAAATAGTACAGCTCTAACTCCCACCACACATTTCCTTCTATGGCTGTATATATATATCTACCATTGCTTTGGTAGAATGCAGAAGTACTCAGTACCGCTGGAGCATGCCTAGAAGCAAATAAGCTGCTGTGAAATACAATGCCTGTGTTTCTGGTGCTAAACACTGATAAGTGGGGGGTGGATCAGATTTCTCCAGACAACATGGCTATGTAGGTAATTTTGCTTATTTTTGAAAATTATTTTAAAATTCTTGCCAGCAATTTGTAAACATTTTTTTATGCAAACTATTTTTACTTAATTGGCCATTTTAGGATATGCACAACTCTCAACCTGTTTAATGGCACTTTAATTAAGAATAGAGAAAAAGAATTGAGATTAAAAAGAAAGACCAATTTACTATTTTTTTGTAGCTTCTAAATGATTTTTGAAAGCCCCCATAACATCAGATGTATGTAGAAAAACTTTTGTTCATTCTTCTGGTTCAGACAAAATGAAGGAAACACAAATATGGGTCTCTGGCACAAAAGTGCCTCAGTGTGGACAAAGCCACCATAAGAACTGTGCTCCATAAAAAGGCGGGAGTGAAAGCCAAGCCCAGGTTCCACCAATCACCAACCCGCAATTACAGACTGACAGCCATTGGTGGAACCTGGGCTTGACCTGAGTGTCAGTGAAGAAGCTAGATCCGAGAGGCAGCAGGAATTATCCTGCACATTACCATACTACAAGAGCTACCAAAGGCGCCCATTTTCTAGAGGACCCGAAAGGAAGCTAAAGACAGAGAAAAGAGGACACAGTGGGGCAGGATTAACTGGATGCCAATACAGCTCTCCCATAAGCTTTATATTTCTCCGCTTTATATTTAGAAATATCTATATTGTTGTACTTACTATAACGGACTTAAGGTGAGACTGTTATCCATTTTACATTTTTGTTTGTTTACATATTTCTGTTTATATTTATATTCAGTTCTGGGATTCATCATTTTATGTTTTTCTTTTTTCTTTTATGTCATCAGTTTTTTCATATATCAAACCAAAATATTTTTTTTTTATTTATTTATTTTCCTTTTTGAACTTTACCTATACTTGTTTTTCACATATATATATGTTTGTTTTATTGGACCCATGTTTTTCTGAATAAAGGTCTATTTTAAAAATCTTGGAAGCTGGAGGACATTGTTCATTTGCTGGTTTAGCACACAAGCAATACTTGTTAGTTTTTTTCTTCTGTGCTATGAGGAGAAGTTAGCAGGGTCACGATATCCAAAATCCTGAAGTGAGCCGTGTGTCAGGTTTCCAACTTGTAATATTCGCACCCACCTGTGAGTACAAAATCTTTACTTCTGGTGGTTCCTATTATGAGCCAGGTTACAAGTGGTGTCCTCTTTAGTTATTTTGCTTGCACAAAAACACCCCTGGAAGAAAACTTTTAACGTGTGCAATAATATGTAAAATGTTTGCACACAAGGGAAACCCAGTGCGTGCTAACTTCAGAACAATCAGATCTCACGACCGCATCAACTGCTTCTCCTCATAGATTCAATGTAGCTCACTTATTGCTTGTGGGCTAACCCAACACCACATTAGAATTATTGTGCTAAACCGAAAGGTAGTTATGCCAATGTTCTTCACATACAAGAAAATGCTCTTTTATTTTGAAATATACATTTATATATATAGGATTACTTTTTGTAAAATATATATCTATACCTATATATATATATATATTAATAAATACAGGTATATATAAATATATATATATATATATATATATATATGAATATAAATAATTAAATATTAAAATTAATTAAACATTTTATTTTTAGGTGTTTGAGTTGAAAGGGCTTTAAAGTTTGTATATATATATATATATATATATATATATATATATACACAAGAAATTGCGGCGACTAGTTTGAAATTTGACTTTTTCTTCTGTTTAACATTGAGTGGCCTAGTGGCTTTCTCCCTAAGGGCAAGTAACTATAAATCCCGGACTAGTAAATTATAGTGATATTTTTCCACCATATAATGTTAAAGGGTAGATTAAAAACAGATTTACACAACACAAATAACTGAAACAAAAAAAGATGACAATGGAAATAAAAAAATAAAAAAACATTTTGTAGTCTAATATTCTGATACTTCAGAAATTTGTGAAATCTATACAAGGTACAATTTAATATTTACAGTTCTTAAAACTATGCTATTTACAAATAAATGATTGGTATGAACAATAACATACATTTTAATGGAGGTACAATGTTGAAATGTGATTTACGAAACATCATTGCTCACAGCGTGTGCTTGGTAACGCAAATTGCGTTCCATAATTTCTCTTTCCCATATGCGTCGTGACTTGTTTGAATTTCCTGACTTTGATGACTCTGCTGATTTGGAACTGTGACATCGAGAGGAGACTCTGCGCTTCAAGTTCTGGGAGATAGATCTATGAAGATTCTTCATGGACGAAGATGCAGCCATAGTTTTAATCCATGGATGTTTTAAAGCATTGCTTGATGCTAATCGATCAGTGGAATCCACAGTTAGCAAGCGATCTATAAAGTCCTTAGCTAGGTTGGAAACATTTGGCCAAGGCTGAAAAACAAAATAAAATATTAAAAAGATAAATATATCAATAACATACGTGCTGTGCTAGGGTATTAGATATTATTAATTACCAACAAGAAGTATCATTGTGCATGTGGGTTTCAGTGGGTTCACCATCCTATCTTATGGACAAGAAGACTTTGAACTGAATGAATAGCCTTTATATAATTTAAAACACCACAACAAAGAAATTTTAATTCTTTATAAAGTCAGGTACCTTTTAATTTCCCTTCAATTCCTATTGAATTTTCTAAAAGGGATATTTTAGTGCAAAAAGAAAATGCTCTAATACGTTAGAGCATTTTATTATTGCGCTATTGCATGTATATAGGAATGTGTCAAACACATAGTTAAACTCATCTTTATAACAGCAATGCACTACTGGGAGCTGGCTGACCACATCTGATGGAGCCAATGACAAGAGACAAATGCGTTCAGCCACCAATCACCAGCTGTCTCCTAGTAGTGTAGGATATGTAAATATTATTTTTTAACAAAGGATACCAATAGAACAGCTTACATTTTAAAACGAAAGTGAATATAAAAGTGTCTTAAAATTACATACAACATTAATTTTGACTTTCCTATCACTTTAAAGGGACAGTCTAGTCAAAATTAAAATTTCATAATTCAGATAGGGCATGTAATTTTCAACAATTTACTTTTATCATCAAATTTGCTTTCTTGGCAAACTTTGTGAAAGCTAAAGCTGGGTAGGCTCATATTCTAATGTATATGCCCTTAAAGGCAGCCTACTATCTCAGTGCATTTTGACAGTTTTCCACAGCTAGACAGTGCTAGCTCAAATGTGCCATATAGATAGCATTGTGCTCACTCCTGTGGAGTCAGCACTGATTGGCTAAAATGCAAGTCTGTCAAAAGAACTGAAATAAGGGGGCAGTCTGCAGAGGCTTAGATACAAGTTAATCACACAGGCAGGGCCGTCTTTAATATTGACTGGACCCTGGGCAAAAATGTTCTTGGGCCCCCCACCCCATGAAATTCCGCTCTCTACCCCAACATCCCAAAAAACAACTAAATCAATTTATTTTATAAAAAAAAATTAAATTATTAGCCCAGCAGTGGATCATCCACTGCTGGCTAATCATTTTTTTAAAAAAATTAAATAAATTGCAATATGTGAAACTGGACCTAAGCAGTGCTAATAAGAAAATAAATATATAAATTCCTCCACTGTGGATTCATTTAATATGCTTTTGAATGTAATTCTGGTGTGAGGTTACCTGGGTAAAGAGATTTAGGGCAGCCAACAGGAGCAAAGCAAAATAAAGACTGAGGAGGAAGCATATAGGTGCAGACAAATATAAGTTTACTGACTGGAACAGCAGAACTACTATGGGAAGCTGTAAAATCTGAGACAGAGAGAAAACAAAAACTATAAAAATAAACCTTACATTAATGTGTGAAGTATCAGCAGGACATTATACATCAGGCACAGCAGCACATGTCCCTTCTTTGCTAGGAACAAGTTCCCTCTCACCCTGTACTAGATAATGCTGCATGGGGAGGGGCGTGTGTGCACTCACTTATTCTTCCCACTGACACCTTTCTACAAAGCACTGTTCCCCTAACAAACTTCAGTTAGTAGATCTTAAGGCCACAGCAGAAAGAGCAGGGCTAAGGGGACCAGCAGACTGGATGCTGTCTGCCCAAGGCTGCATGGATACAGTGTGAGACAAGTCACACAGCCTCAAGACTGAAGAGAGCAGTGTGTGCAGCTGCACAGATTCTCAAATCCTCACGTGCCTGCTGCTCCAGCTTTCTGCTGTACGTCAACCCTACCCAGAAACAATCTCCACCATAAGAGCAGTTACCTGGCCACATTGGTAACCCCAGCAGGACCTTTTCTGATGCAGTGGGAATGGCTGGATGCCGAGTTAGGGCTTAGCATTCAGTGCTGCACAGTGTACATCTAAAACAGCACATGGCAATAGCTTGGCATGCCACATGACACCGGCACGGTCTGGCACAGTTTCTCACAAATAAATATAAGCAGAGAACTTTTGACTGTGACAGTATTAGGACTGACTGTGTGTGTTCCCCATGTCACATCAGCAGTCTGGGCCCTGGGCAGCTGCCCCTTTTGCCCTGTGTTAAAGACGGCCCTGCACACAGGTAAAAAGTAAATTAAAATAACAAGTGTTGTCACGATTACTGTGTAACACAATAACAGAAATAAAACAGTTTGTAAAGCCCGACCAGGATATATACCAATGTTATATGGCCATTTAGAAGACGGACTCTCATAATTTAGAACTCAGGCCCTTTTCAATTATTTCCATCCCTTCAAGATACTCCAATACATGGCATTAATTCCACCCCCACCCGCCCATTTAATTTAGTTTACTTGGTAAACTTGAGAAAATATATCTCACAATCTATACCCTTGAATCAGTACAATTAATAGATATGTTATTACAGAGGCAACCAAATATTACCCAATTTCCTGAGACTAGATAACCTATAAGCCATATACAAAGCAATATAACCAACATATATTACTTTACTCATTTAAATATACCCCTAACTTCCTTACATATGACAATAATATCCATAATGATTCATATTATTGATTTTCATGGCCCAAGAGTAGCCATCAAGCATAATGGGATATAGTATGTTACATATACAAAAGATGTTTGCACCTAATCATACAGGTTCAGTTCTATTCAACAGCTTTTTCTTCTAGTTAAGAGTGTTTTACCTTATCTTTATGTTTCAATGTATAGAAAGAATAATGCCAAAATAGTTTACTACTATGATGTATAAGATCAAAACTTCTATACCTTAAGGCAACACTCTGATGAATGACTGACTTATTTTGCAGTCATGCTGTTACATTGGCATATGCTTATGTCTATGACATCCTTGTAACCTTGCTTTTTGTTCATTTGTTTTATAAACTCAATAAAAATATAAATAAAAATAAAAAATAACAACTGTTGGTTATGCAAAACTGGGGAATAAAGAGATTATCTTTTTAAACAATAAACATTTTTCAAGTAGACTGTCCCTTCAACTCAACGCATACAATGGATAATTGTAACACTAAAGGAAAATAAATAATGTATAATAATTACAGTGTTTAATTTAAATATGCCATCAGCACTATACAGTAAACCATCAGAATATAATAATCATTAAACAAAAATATAGTAAATGGAGATGAATGGGAATAAGATAAAGTATATGCACTTTCACTGAACTTTGATAAAGGCTTTAACTTTAGAAAAAATAAAGATATGTTAAAATTGATAATAATAAGAGACACATTCACCTAGATTACGAGTTTTGCGCTAAATAGGGTTCGAAACTAACGCCAAAACAGTTGCATTATTTCACTCTCCATAGTGCTGTCATTACGAGTTACTGAAAAGCCTCCTTGTGCGTGTGATATGGTGGCATTAAGCTCCATACCGCACACAATCCAAGGGCTGATTTGACGTGCTCATGCACGCTTTCCCCCATAGACATCAATGGGGTTAGAGTGTTAGAAAAAAAACAACACCTGAAGTGCGGGATAAAAAATCTCCATAATGCAACCCCATTGATGTCTTTGTGGAAAAAAAAGTTACGTTTAAACCTAACACCCTAACATAAACCCCAAGTCTAAACACCCATAATCCACCGCTCCCGACAACTCCGACATCTAAATAAAGCTATTAACCCCTATTCCGCCACTCCCTGACACTATAATAAAGTTATAAACCCCTATTCCGCCTCTCCCCGACACTATAATAAAGGTATTAACCCGTAATCCGCCGCTCGCCCCCACTATAGTAAAGTTATTAACCCCTAAACTTCCGGCCTCCCACATTGCCGCCACTAAATAAACCTATTAACCCCTAAACCTCTGGCCTCCCACATCACCACCACTAAATAAACCTATTAACCCCTAAACCTCCGGCCCCCCACATCGCCGCTACTAAATAAACCTAAATACCCCTACATTTCCAGCCCCCCACATCGTAACTACTAAACTAAACCTATTAACCCCTAAACCACCAGCCCTCCACATCGCAAAACACTAAATTAAACTATTAACCCCTAAACCTAACACACCCCTAACTTTAAATTAAAATTACAATATAACTATCTTAAAATAAATAAAAACTTACCTGTGAAATAAAAAATAAACCTAACATTAAACTATAAATTAACCTAACATTACTATTCTAATAAAATAAAAAAACTACCAATTAAAAAATGTAAATTACAATCTTAAAAAAACCTAACATTACGAAAAAAATAAAAAAAATCTAAAATTGCAAAAAAAAAACCTAAATTACGAAAAATAGAAAACACTAAGCTTACAACAATAATAAACGAAATGATCAATAAAAAACAATTACACCTAATCTAATAGCCCTATAAAAATAAAAAAGTCCCCCTAAATTAAAAACATCCCCTACCCTACAATAAACTACCAATTGCCCTTTAAATGGCATTTTGTAGGAGATTGCCGTAAGTTAAACAGCTTTTACCTGTAAAAAAATACAAAGTCTCCCCAACAGTAAAAGCCACCACCCAACCAACCCCCCAAAATAAAAAACCTAACTCTAAAAAAAACCTAAGCTACTTATTGCCCTATAGGGGCATTTGTATGGGCATTGCCCTTAAAAGGGCATTCAGCTCTTTTTCACTGCCCTTAAAGGGACAGTTTATTTAAAATTAAACTTTCATGATTCAGATAGGGCATGACATTTTAAAGGGACAGTCTACACCAGAATTTGTATTGTTTGAAAAGATAGATCATCCTTTTATTATCCATTCCCCAGTTTTGCATAACCAACACAGTTATATTAATATATGTTTTACCTCTGTCATTACTTTGTGTCTAAGCCTCTGCAGACTGCCCCTTATCTCAGTGCTTTTAACAGACATGCAGTTTAGCCAATCAGTGCAGACTCCTAAATAACTTCACGGGAGTGAGCACAATGTTATCTATATGACACACATGAACTAGTACTGTCTAACTGTGAACATTTTCAAAATGCTCTGAGCTAAGAGGCAGTTTTCAACGGTTTAGAAATCAGTTTGAGCCTACCTATGTTTAGCTTTTCAAAAATACCACCAAGGGATTAAAGCAAATTTAATGATGAGTCAATTAGAAATTTGTTTAAAATTGCATGCCCTATCTGAATCACAAAAGTTTAATTTTGACTAGACTGTCCCTTTAAACAACTTTTCAATTGACATTTATCATTACATTTGCTTTGTTCCCTTGGTGGTATTTTTGAAAAGCTAAACATAGGTAGGCTCAAACTGATTTCTAAACCGTTGAAAACTGCCTCTTAGCTCAGAGCATTTTGAAAGTTTTTCGCAGTTAGACAGTACTAGTTCATGTGTGTCATAAAGATAACATTGTGCTCACTCCCGTGGCGTTATTTAGGAGTCTGCACTGGTTGGCTAAACTGCATGTCTGTCAAAAGCACTGAGATAAAGGGGCAGTCTGCAGAGGCTTAGATACAAAGTAATCACAGAGGTAAAAGATACATTAATATAACTGTGTTGGTTATGCAAAACTGGGGAATGGGTAATAAAGGGATTATCTATCTTTTTAAATAATGCAAATTCTGGTGTAGACTGTCCCTTTAAAAGGGCATTCAGCTCTTTTGCAAAAGCCCAAGCCCTAATCTAAAAAAAAAAAAACACCCAAAAAAATGAAAAAAAAAACTCAACACTAACCCCAGAATATCTACTCACGGTTCCTGAAGTTCTGACATCGATCTTCATCCAGGCGGCGAGAAGTCTTCATCCAGGCGGCGAGAAGTCTTCATCCAGGCGGCGACAACTTCATCCGTCTCGGGGACGTCTTCTATCTTCATCCCAGCGGCGCGGAGCGGAGCTAATCTGAAAGCCATCCTGCGCGGAGTGTCCTCTTCATACAGTCACTGCCGTACACTGAAGTTGAATGCAAGTTAGCCGTTTCAAAATCGCGTACCTTGCATTCCTATTAACAGATTTAATTCTTCAAATCAAATCAGCCAATAGGAGGAGAGTTTCTGAAATCCTATTGGCTGTTCAAAACAGCCAATAGGATGAGAGCTACTGAAATCCTATTGGCTGTTCAAATTGGCAAATAGGATTTCAGTATCTCTCATCCTAGAGGGTGTTTTTACTTGGGGGGGCTTTTTTTCCGTATTCTTTTATTGAGATTTTTAGCAATAACAATACAACGAACATGTTTATTCATAGTAACATTAGGGTACAAGTATAAACATCTTAAATAGACCATACAAAGTAATGAGCAAAAAAGCCAAAAAAAGAAAAAACAATGCTGTCTGCATATTAGAAGTACAATAAAATGCATATATATCTGCTGACGTAATGAACATATGTAAATGACCTTACTTGGTGAGATCAGACTGATATACTTCAGGAAAGTTTTCCTCTGTGAAAAGCACACTGGTCTAAAAGAAGCTGCTTCTGGGTGGTAAATCACCATAGAACTAGCTGATGAGCTGTTGTTCGTTCCTGGTAGAGCGCTTCTTTCTTTGTATGCAAATTAATATGACCCTGGGGAAGTTTCCCTATGGGTGATGGGGGAAACCAGACGTGGACTCCTTGTCCAGTGTGCTTAGAGGAATGTGGCTGCACCTCACTGACGAGGTCCATAGGAGGCCGAAACAATTGTCTGGGGTTGTCATGTTTCTTGTTCAGAGGAGAATTGCCAGGTATTTCAGGGCTGGACTAACCTTCCTTGGCGGGATCAGACTGATATACTTCAGGAAAGTTTTCCTCTGTTAAAAGCACACTGGTCTAAAAGAGGCTGCTTCCGGGTAGTAAATCGCCATAGAACTAGCTGATGAGCTGCTGTTCGTTCCTGGTAGAGCGCTTCTTTTTTTGTATGCAAATTAATATGACCCTGGGGAAGTCTCCCTATGAGTGATGGGGGAAACCAGACATGGACTCCTTGCCCAGTGTGCTTAGAGGAATGTGGCTGAACCTCAGTGACAAGGCCCATAGGAGGCCGAAAAGATCATCTGGGGTTGTCATGTTTCTTGTTCAGAGGAGAAATGCCTGGTATGTCGGGGCTGGACTGACCTTACTTGGCGGGATCAGACTGATATACTTCAGGAAAGTTTTCCTCTGTGAAAAGTACACTGGTCTAAAAGAGGCTGCTTCCGGGTAGTAAATCGCCATAGAACTAGCTGATGAGCTGCTGTTCGTTCCTGGTAGAGTGCTTCTTTTTTGTATGCAAATTAATATGACCCTGGGGAAGTCTC
Source organism: Bombina bombina (assembly GCF_027579735.1). NCBI lineage: Eukaryota > Metazoa > Chordata > Amphibia > Anura > Bombinatoridae > Bombina > Bombina bombina. Next base: position 967,351,173 of record NC_069503.1, read on the forward strand.
CCTATGGGTGATGGGGGAAACCAGACGTCTACTCCTTGCCCAGTGTGCTTAGAGGAATATGGTTGCACCTCACTGACGAGGCCCATAGGAGGCCAAAACGATTGTCTGGGGTTGTCCTGTTTCTTGTTTAGAGGAGAATTGCCTGGTATTTCGATGTTGGACTGATATACTTCAGGAAAGTTTTCCTCTGTGAAAAGCACACTGGTCTAAAAGAGGCTGCTTCCGGGTGGTAAAATTCTTTGTATACATATGTAAATGAAACCTCCATTTTCTATTATATATTATCCTTATATGTACCTCAAATAAACTGACACTTCTAAGGAAGGATTTAGAATAATAAAGAGCAAAGATACAGGTGTGTTGAAGTGTATATTAGGATGGGTCCACCTGTGGGCCCTAGCGTATGATTGTAGTATAAGAACATATAGAATATTCAGCGGGTAAGCACCGCTTAAACCTAGTGATATTAGTAAAATAGAAATTTTCAGCGGGTACACACCGTTTGAGACAATGTAAAATAAGTGATAAATAATGTTATATATAGGTGTGATATAAGAATATAAAATATGGGGGGGGCGGAGTGGGAGTGGAATTATAGTACTATTAGGGCTAGGCGAAATGTTCAGAAAGATCAATTTATACAGTATGTCCATTGAAAGAGGAACTAGGAAAGGTTGTAAGATATTTAAAGGATCTTGATAAGGTTAGTATAATCATATATGGCAGCTCTGATTACTATCATAATCATAAGGTAGCTTTCAAGTGACATTGAGGTTAAGTATGTAAACAGTGAGGTTAAATTACAAATATAGCGCAACTGAGCAGGAATTATTCTATATCTAGCCACATATAATCTACAAAACTGAGCACAAGACAAGGGCTCAGTAGGCCAATTTACCATTAGTTTAGTGACAACGTCCTGTCTCGGCCGCAGACAAGTCGTCATCCACCCAGGATCGCTCCAATCAAACCCAGAATAATAAGTCGCAATGGGACAGGGATCTAATGGGTAGCATGCAAATATATGCTGTAAGATTATGCTTAATACCTTGGTTTAAGCAACTGATTATCTAACCTGGAGCACAGGATTTAGAGTGATACAGAGTGTTACCTAAAAATAAACTTGTAAGCTTCTAACAATTCTGATATAGTAGTAGCCTTGCCGAAATATACAGTACATCTATGGCTATAAAGCTAGATCGAGAAAGGAAACAGAAGTCTATGAGTGATATTTATCAAGCAGTCAACCGCAAATACGCTGGAATTCCACAGCATAATTGTGGCGAGCCTGATTCGCCCCATTTATCAAACCCTACAGACTGGCAAAAGTTTAAATTTGTGACGTAACATACGATCCACCGGTCTCAACCCGACACAGATCGATGCTTACGTCATTACAGATGTTCCGAATACAAATCTGGCACTATCTGACAACTTTTGCCATTTATCAAATTTCTAACAGGTACGCTCGCCACAATTCCGGCCCAGCATACCTGCTTTTCAAGTGGATCTTCGGGGGTTAGTGTTAGGTTTTTTTAAGGGTTTATTGGGTGGGTTTTAATTTTAGGTTAAGGACTTTGGGCGGAAAAAGAGCTAAATGCCCTTTTAAGGGCAATGCCCATACAAATGCCCTTTTCAGGGCAATGGGGAGCTTAGGTTTTTTAGATTATTAGGTTTTTATTTGGGGGGGTTGGTTGTGTGGGTGGTGGGTTTTACTGTTGGGGGGGTATTTGCATTTTTATTTACAGGTAAAAGAGCTGATTTTTTGGGGGCAATGCCCCGCAAAAGACTCTTTTAAGGGCCATTAGTAGTTTAGTGTAGGCTAGGGTTTTTTTATTTTGGGGGGGCTTTTTTATTCTCATAGGGCTATTAGATTAGGTGTAACTAGTTTAAATATTTGATCATTTATTTTTTATTTTGTGTAACTTAGTGTTTTTTATTGTTTGTAACTTAGTGTTTTTTAATTTGTGTAACTTACTTGTAATTTAGTAATTTTTAATAGTAGATTTGAATAATTTGAGTAGGGTTAGGTGTTTAAATATGTAATATAGTTAATTTAATTGTTAGTTTAATGTAATTTTAGTATAATACGGTAGGTTAATGAATAGTTTAATATAGTTTAATGTAATTTTAGTATAATAGTTAGGGTAGATTAATAAATAGTTTAATATATTTTAATGTAATTTGATGTATTTTTAGTATAATAGTTAGGGTATGTTAATTAGTAGTTTAATATAGTTTATTTTAATTATAAAAGTAAGTTTAAATTTTTTTATTAGATAGGGATGAGTTAATATTTAATGTAAAGTTAGCGGGTTGTTAGATTTAGGGGTTAATATCTTAATTTAGTTTATGGCGATGATATATATATAAATCACAGAGAAAAGATATGCTATACAAGTTTAAGCTTGATTTGTTCTAATTGTGTTATGGTTTTATTATCATAGTTTTGCACTGAAAATAGGATGACTATATCACATTTGCAATACTTTTTTTAAAACACCTAATTAGCCCTAATTGCTTCTAATTAGTAGTGGAACTTGTACATATTGAGAATCAGAGCTGTCGGTAAGTCTAAAGATAACTGGTGTATGCCAGAACATAATGTATCACATAACATATCAGTTTAAGCTACAGTCTTGTCTGACAGTATAACTGGATCCCAATTAGGCAACAAAAACTGTGTAAAGTGATTAGACCATTGGTTTTCAAACCTGTCCTCAGCCCTCTCTAACAGGCCACATTTTGAGGATATCTGACCTGAAGCTCATGTGAAATAATCAGCTGATCAGTAAACATGGTTATTTTAACTGCTTTCATCTATGGTAATCCTGATAACCTGGCCTGTGGATTTTATTACAAGGACAGAGACTTATATTTTGCATAAGCCTTTTCCTTTACTGCTCAACAGCTATTCAAAGTAACAGTAAACAGTTTAAACATTTAATATAGAAAGAACAGAAATGAGAATAGTGACTAATGAGAAACAACCCTGGATGGTATGATCCAAAGCAGACCAATTAGAAAAGTTAATCTTGTTATAAACTGACCACATAGTATCCCAACTGCCTCTTTTCTCTTTGCTGCTCTCAAGATAAGTATTTCCATTGTGAGCTCATCAGTTATATTGTAGTATAATAAATTATTTTAGTTTATTTTTCTTTATTGCTTATTTTCATTTTATGGTTATTTCCTATTTGCTTCTTATTGTTTTTGTTTCTTATTTAATAATTATTTGTTAATTTACTTTTTATTTTCTACCTTTATCCTCTTATTTCATTATGTTTTCTATTCTTTATTGATCGTTTTATATGGTTATTGTTTTTCGTTTGCCCACTCCTTACCATTATTGTTGTTCTGTTCTCTTCTGTCGGATTTCCCTGCTGCTCTGCCAAAATCTTACGTCCGGGTCTCGTGTCCACGCCTCCATTTTGTGACGCGGTTGAGTTTGTTTCTTTCAGCTGACGCAGCTCCTTCCTGCCCATATCTTCTCCTCAATCTTCACTTGATACAACATTTCTTTTCAGTTCATTCAGCTAAATTATTATTAGTGTGGTTTGCACTATGATATTGCAGGGGTTTTATTTACACATTGCTTACACATTATTAATTTATTTAAGTCTTTGCCTATTATTGTTTTTGTTTTTTTTTATGTTTATTTAACTTAGTTTCTTATTTGCTCAATCTCCTTATTTTATTTACTTAGATAAGTTTTATTAGTAAGTTTGATTTATTTGAATTTTTTTAATTATTTAAATTATTTTATTATTATTTGGTTAACATGTCTCAAGAAGACTCTTATTCATTAAGTACAGAGTCTGTAAAAAGTTTAATTGACTCCTCTATTAAAGATCTGAGGCATCAGTTTCAGACCGCTAAAAAAAAATGTCAAAAAGATTTCTGGTTCACCCTGAAAAGCTACTCATAAAAGAAAACATTTGTCTAAAAAAATTGGAGATGATGATTTTGATGAAGGAGCTTCCAATCTGTTTACACCAGCCAAAAGAGTTAAATCTCATAAATTAATAAATTTAACTTCAGATTCAGATTCTGAGTCTGAGATTATTGCTCCTAAAAACTGTGCTGCCAAGAGAAAGGTAGACTTAGTCTCTACAACTGAGTCTTCGGATTCCAATATTGATACAGATATTAATTCTTGGCAGTCTATTTATACTCCAGAATTTTCTGAGAGTTCTACATCTGATTATTCTCCTAAAGCCAACAAAGCTAAGAAACTTAAAAAAGTTAAGAAATTAATTAAAAAATCTAAAGCTAAATTGATATATAATGAGGGGCTTGAATATTTGGATCCGGAAGATCTCCAGCACCCTCGATCTTCCAATTGGAGACCCTCCAAGAGGGTTGCTAAATTTCTTGAACATTATTTAAGAAAGTCTCTTTCAAAAAAAGCTAGATCTACTCTAAAAGCAGAATCCTTGCATGGACTTGCCCCATAAAACTTCTATTACTCCGGAGATTGATGCAAATATTGATACATTTGTTAATAATAAAAAATGTAATCTCAAAAAAGGCCCTGACAGGTTTTTAAAGGCGTGTCAGGATAGATATTTAGATACATTGGGTCCGATCAATAAAGTTTTCAAACTTATTGAGGAAGCTATTGTAAATAAAGCTATGTTGGATCACTACATTGTAAGACAATGGATCCAAAGATCAGTTTATTTATTTGGTGATGCTAACACAGCACTTTCTTCTCAACATAGGAGAATGGTTTTAAGGAGAATAGATCCCAAAATATCCGATTTTGCTCCTACAGAGATGGGTCCTCAGGCTGAGGGTCTTCTTTTTGGGGATTTGGGTCTAAAACAACTCAGTACATATGTCAATACATTCAATTCATTAAACAAAGTTAAAACATCTACTAAGAAATTATTACAATCAACTCAGTCATGTTTTTGAATGGGCCGGGAAAGGAAGAGGTCGATTTCCCGGTCGTTCATACTTTAGTAACAGACCTCAATTCCAACAATTCCAGCAATTCCCCCCTTCAAATCCCTCCCTTTCAAAAAAATTCCCCTCAAGACAACGCTCCTGGACACCTAGATTCTCAAGATCAAGATCTCACCCTAGACCTTTCCCAGGTAAGACTACTTTCTTCACACAACATAAATTTTTTCCCACACAAAGTTGGAGGGAGATTGTCCTTATTCATAAAAAATTGGAAATTAATTACATCAGATGTTTGGGTAATAGAAGACGTTTCAGGTCTTCTCCTAGATTTTCTGTCTCCTCCTTATCAGACTCAACTTTCAAACCCTATTGTTTTCGCAAAAACAGATTCAGATCTATTAGATAAAGAAATTTTGAATCTCCAACTAAAACAGGCTATAGAACCAGCTCCAGACATATTAGACTCTTTTCTCAGCAACATGTTCTTTGAGAAAAAGAAAGAGCGATCCCTTTGTCCTGTGATAAATCTGAGGAATCTGAATGCCTTCCTTTCTTACAATCATTTCAAGATGGAGGGTATTCATCTTCTGAGAGATTGTCTTATGGACAATGATTGGTTGGTATGATTGGATTTAACAGATGCTTATTTGACAGTTCCAATTCATCTTTCTCATCGCAAGTTTCTCCGATTTATTTGGAAAGATTCTATTTGGCAGTTTACTTGTCTCCCTTTTGGTCTGTCTTCTGAATTTGGGCGCAGTTCCGGTGGGAGGGGCATGCAACAGGTAGCATGCTCTACAGCTCGTGTGTGAAGGGCAAAGTTTTTCATCTCCCCGCAAACAGTTTCCCAATAGCCAAGGCTGGTTACTTTGGTCAGGGAAGAGCCTGAAGGAGGTTTGCTCGGAAGCCGCATTAGCCACCACATGCTGGATGGCACTGGCCGTGAACACATGTGGCTGATACGGAGCCAGGTGGTGTAAGGGTGTAGTGTGTAGCGTCATCAGCAGCTGCCTTCCAGGAAACAAGGATAGTGCGCTAGCATGAAGATCGCAGCAGAGAAACAGCGTGACTCCTGTAAAGCCGGAACATCTTCATAATTACGTTTTGCCTTCCAGCTGGTGAAGTTCGAGAGGTATCTTGCTCTGAACCAGGTAAGGAGACGGTGAAGCGTCAGGAATCAGGTAGCTATGCTAGTAATGTAATATAAAAAAAAAAAGAACTGCACGTTGGTTTCTGGATTTAACAAAGGACCTTTGACACCACCGGAGCTGTATGTGTTTGCTATGGATGTCTGTGTACGGACTTTGTATGGTTTCCTATCAGTACGGTATTGCCTGGGGACTTGTGAACTATGCTGTAAGAGCCATAAAGTTTTGCTCGAGACCAGCTTAAAAGGGAACACCTTAGCAGAAGGGAAAAGGATAAAGGATGAGGGAGGGCTAAGGAAAAAATATAAAACAAAAATAAAGGAACTATTCTACTATAAGGAAGAAGCTCAATATAAATACTCATCTTGATACAAATTGCCTCGAGTAAAGTGCCAACAACTGGGTTATCTCTGACTGGGAAGTTAAGACCGGTTTAGGGTCTATTATATTGAGGGCTGTGGATCAGTATTTGGGACCTATTCAAGAGAAGATATATACAAGAATGATTGGAGGTTTTCTTTTCTTTTTTTCTTTGGATCACTCCGGCAAATAAATTAACATTTCCAGGGCTAGGTAATAACCAGCGTAGAGGCTGGAGAGAGGTGGTAAATACCTAAAAGAGGAGAGTGGCCAAAACATATGCAATTGACTGTTTAAATCAGACTGCAAGAGACTGGCTAACTAAAAGGGCTACAAGTAAATTAAAAAAGAGATATTGAACCCAGATTTTCTGTATACTGCTTGAGGGGCGGGCGTTTTGTTCACAGGTCTATGATTTTGTGGGAAGTGTATTGTAGTTTTTCTGATATATGGCCTAATGTTCATCGAACTAGTGGAGGTTAATATCACTGACATATAGTAATATTGGTACATTGACTGTAACATTCAGTGTTTAGGGGCAATTAATAGTTTAGAGCATTGTGTGGCGTCATATGCACTCAAGGTAGAGCAATTATTTGTGCTCCTGATTTATTGTTTAGTTAACTGTTCACATATATTACACACCTTTTTTTCCCACCCACACTAAGTTTTATATTATATCTGAAATAAGAGATATTCTAACTTTTTTTTGCACTAGTTGTTGTCCTTTCCTAATTGAATGGAAAGATTTGTCACTTTGTCTAAAAATAAATCGCCAGCAATGCCACCTAAACAATGAGATAAAAGAGTAAAAACCCCTAATTTAGAACAGAGTTTAGAAGCCCAAGGGCTACAGTTGAGCAATTATGATCCTCAAAGCTTGTTGCAACAAATATCTGACTTGATTATGCCACAGTTTAACTCTATTAAAGTAGATATATCAGGTCTGAAGGAAGAGATCAGACAATTTTCTAGTAGACTAGTGGAAGCTGAAACAAGAATTTCAGACCTTGAAGACCAGGTAGACACTCAAGGAAAAAGCTATAAAGTACAGCAAGATACTATTAAAAACTTGCAGGTAAAGGTAGAAGAGTTAGAAGATCACTCACATAGAAATAATGTGAAAATAATAGGCTATCCAGAATCTAGTCAGTCTCAAGAGTCAGACCTTATTAAATTCGCCTCTAAAGAATTACCAGCCATGATGGGGTTACAAATTTCTGAGACATCTTTCTTAGTGGAAAGGGCACATAGAATGGGTGTATCCAGAGTAGACATAAATGGTATAAGTAAACCTAGAGCCATTATGGTGAAATATTTAAACTTTCAAGATAAGGTAACAATCATGAGGCAATTTAAGCAAAAAAGACCAATAATGTTAGGACAGGAGAAAATTCTGCTGTTCCAAGATTTTTCCAGCGAAACAGCGCTGAAACATAGAGAGATGTCCCCCTTTTGCACGACTCTAAATCAAAAAGGTGTCCAGGCTAGACTCATGTACCCCACCAAAATTTTCTTTAGGGTAAATAATGAAAATGTGACTCTGAAAACACCACACACAGGAGGCTAGGGACTTTATTAGCTCTCTATAGGAGTGTGTTGTAAATTCTTGTTGGAGGCGCATCTTTTTCCTGGGCTATTCTGTTTATCCATTTCTTTTGCTGGATAAATTGTTCAGATATGATGATGTTAAATGTCAGAACAATGTTTATTTGTGATAAGTTATTAGTTCTAGAGTTTTGTACAAGACTAGATAAGCCAAGTCGGAGGTTTTTAATATGGGTTGTTTTTATGTTGTGTATATTTTGGTGGTCTTTATGCATTTGGAGTGTCTGTCAGGGTTTTTTTTTTTTTTTCTCTTTCCTTCCTCCCCCCTCCCTGTTATTCTCTGGTGTTCTATCGGGTTGTAAGATTTAGAAGAATTAATGTCTAACATAATATCTTGGAATGTGGGGGGGATAACCTCACCGGTTAAGAGATCTTTAATTTTAAAACTATTAAAAAAAAAGAACACTGACATTGCTTTACTACAAAAGACCCATTTACAGGAGGTAGAGATGGCAAAACTCAAATGTAAATGGGTGGGTGAAGTGATATCGGCCCCTGGGCCTAAACGTAAGAGAGGAGTAGTGATTCTTTTTGCTAAAAAGTTTGAATATAAAGTTTTAGTTCTGGAACGGGATTCGGGGGGGATTTATTATAGTTGAAATAGAATACGGTAATACTTCAATAATTATTTGTAATGTGTATGGCCCTAATGAATTAGACTTAAAGTTTTGGGACAACATTTATATTAAGCTTTTTCCCTACCTGGATAGAAATCTTATTATTGCTGGGGATTTCAATATGACAACGACTCCAGTATTGGACAGAACTAGACTTGGCAAGCAGTTTGCAGGCAGAAAAGCAGAAGAAAGATTGTTTTGTAATTTTCGTAACAAATTAAACCTCCATGATATTTGGCGTATAAAGAATCCTGACTTAAGAGCATTTTCATGTACAGGCAGTCCCCGGGTTACGTACAAGATAGGGACTTTAGGTTTGTTCTTAAGTTGAATTTGTATGTAAGTTGGAACAGGCACTTTTTTTAGGTGAAACTCTAGCCAAACATTTTTTTTTTTTTTTTGGATAGCATAGGATAAAGTTTGTTTTGCTATCTGTGCCCCTGTTCAGAAAATTTCACATCACTTTCTGTCCTTGTGACAATTGGATTTTCAGTATTTTGGATTATCCTGGAAAGAAGGATTGTCGATAAAGCTCTATTTTCTCTGTATGTAAGTACGAGTTGTACTTAAGTCGGATGTCTGTAACCCGAGGACTGCCTGTATATCCAAAACACATAAAGTAATGTCACGTATAGATCTCTTTTTAATCAATGACTCTATGTTGTCTCTGGAATTAGACCCCACGATAAACGATATAGTTATTTCTGATCACGCGATAGTTGGCTTAGTTATAGAGGGTATTAGGCACCGGAAGATAGGAGCTAATAATTTAATTTTTCTAAACATCTTGTGCTAGATACTGACTTTAATAGATTCCTAGTTCATAAATGGAATCAATATAAAATTGACAATAAAAATTATTATCAGAAGATCGAGATCTTTTGGGGAGCCGCTAAGGCGGTTCTACGGGGCGAAATAAAAGCCTACTTGGTTAAATGGAAGAAAAAGATGCGGGAGCGGGACTATCAACTGTATAATCAACTTAAAAATCACTATAAATCATATCTCAATAACCCTAATAATGTAACTTGGACTAGCTATATAAAAGCTAAAACAGAAAGAGAGGGATTTTAAAAAATAAAAAGCGCAAAGCAGGATAGGAGGGCAAACGCCTTCTTTTCCAGTCATCATGGGAGGTCAGCAAAAATTTTATCTAAAATAATTAAGGGGGGAAAGGAGGGGAGGAAAAATATTACTAGCATTATAAAAGGGGATACAAGATATACAACTCCGAGCGAGAATTGCCAAACAATGTATGAACACTATCAAGAAATATATTCCGTAGGACCTTGTAATCAGAAAGCCAAAGAGAAATTTTGGAACAATAAATCTCTCCCACAATTAACACTGGAGGAAATGATAGAATTAAATCAACCTATATCGGAACAAGAAATCTTAAAAGCTATAGATAAAGTTAAATTAAATAAAGCTCCAGGATCTGATCAAATACCTGCAGAATTTTATCAATTGTTCAGAATCAAATCACTTTGCTGCCTCCATGGTTATTCTTATCCACAAAAAAGATAAAGATCCTGAAAATCCCAATGCCTACAGGCCAATATCCTTGTTAAACAATGATTATAAACTTCTTACAGCAATAGTAGCAGAGAGACTGAAAAAATATATTAGTAATTTGATTCACTCAGACCAAACGGGATTTATGCCAGGTAGGAACGTATCCAAGAATATCCGAAAGGTTTTGTTAGTTTTGAGCCAGTATTGGAACAAAGTTAAGGAGGGAGCCAAAATAGGTGAGGTAGATTTGGCTCTTTTAACCTTAGACGCTGAAAAAGCGTTTGACGCAATAGTTTGGGATCATTTATTCACTTCACTATCCCGGGTTTGGTATCAGTGGTAATTTTTTAAACTTTGTTAAATTAATTTATAAGGCACCTTGCTCCACGTTGTTTATAAATGGGCAATTCTCCCCTAAGATAACGTTGAAGAAAGGGACTAGACAAGGATGTCCCTTGTCACCTTTATTTTTCAACCTCTCGATAGAGCCATTAGAGGTAAGACTCAGACAAGTATTAACTGGAATTTAGTTGGGAGATGGTAATGTAATCTTATCACTATATGCAGATGACCTATTACTTTTTTTATCTAGAACTGCTAAGGACATAAAGAATATGGAGGGTTTGGGCTTCCTAATCTTAAATTATATAATCAAGTCACAATGTTGAAAATAGCAATTGACTGGATTACCGAAAATGATTATTGTTCTTTTACAGATATAGAGAGTAATTTAATAAGGCCCTTTTCCCTAATAGCTATTTTACATACCTCGATTGATAAATTGCCATCTTCGGTATTGAACATCAAGATTATAAGCAATGTGGTTAAAGCTTGGCAGAAATTTTGTATAGAACTTAAGATAAGTTTTAGATTCTCCAAATTTCTCCCCATCCTGGGACACCCGGAGTTTGCGCCAGGATTGAGTTATGGAATTTTCCATATTTGGAAAAGGGTGGGTATAGAGTATTTGGGTCAACTAATTGAGAATGAGTCCAGGATATTTAAATCTTTCGCACAGTTACAAGAAGAATTTGATTTACCAAAGCAACATTTTTTTGCATTTTTGCAAGTCAGACAATTTTATAAACACATAGTCCAAAACTCCCCTTGCAACTCCCAGTTGGGGATAATAGGAAGTGGGATTCAAATTTATCAGGTGGGCTATCATTCTATATCAATTTGGTATAGAATGATAATGAAAAATCTTGGTAATTTACATTTAGAATCCCTAAACAATAAGTGGCTAAAGTTATTTCCAGAGTTATCTGTCCAAAATATTAAACAGAGCATAGAGATGGTTGGTTACAAATTTGCCTCCTGGAAAGAATCGCATAGTTACTTCATAAATTCTGCTTATATTACCCCTGTACGTCTAGCCAAATGGGATAAGAAATGTAAAGGGACCTGTTTCCATTGTTACGCTCCGCAGGCTGATATACTCCACTGCTTATGGTATTGCCCGAAGATACATCAGTTATGGGACAAAATTATATTTTGGTTAAATAGGTTTGTAAGCCAACTGGTGTGTTTTACACCCGCAAGTATTATTTTCTTCTGGCTTGATAAGTATTTTGTAAAGGAAGAATATGCATTAATCACTACAGCTATACAAATTGTCCGGATGCTAATCTTCCGACATTGGAAAGCTAAAAAGTATCCAACGATAGCTGAATTTGGTCAAAAAATGATTGATCCATTAATTATAGAACAAATGAACTTAGAGCCTAATAATGAAAATAATTCTAGTAATTTCTATAAAAAATGGGTGAATGTTGGGGCGTGACCAAGCAGCGACCTTGAGCCGTCGCACATTTCTAGAGCTCCGGACGAAGAGCTATTAATTTGCCGGTTATAACTCGATATTTACAGCAATGAGGGCTCACACGACTGGATTCGTGTACATATAAGACAAAGCATCCTAAAATTCTTGAGTTTGCTGTATTAATGAACCCGGGGCAGGAAAAGGACTCTAGAGGCCTGCAGTGACGGCAAATCTGCAGGCGGCGCCTCCCCCCGGACTCTCCTGGGGTGTACGGCCGGAGTTGTTTGTGCTTCTGAATAGTGCCGACACATCAGACTGTTCTACAACGCTGACAGCAGATTTCTAAGCAGCACAATACAACCTTGTTACCGAGCCCTACAGCTAAAATGTGAGACGAATCTCTTATTGACAGATGGGATAAGATCCTTGCCAAGATGGAAGATCTCTTTCAGCCCTTGATAGAGAAGGCGCTGTCAGAGAGTGAATTGCAATCCCTCTTAGAAAGGCTACCTACAGACCCAGTGCAATCTACACTGCAGCTCAAGGATAAGAGATCCGAGTTACAAATGGAATCCACGAAGATTATTGTTCCTAACATACAGAGAAAGGGAGAGCCCCCGCAACAGGACAGCATTTCACTATTGCTGCCTACTCCAGCGGCTCAGACCAGAATAACAGAAGGAGTCTTTCGGAACAGCTCAAACGAAGCACAAATACATTCAGTACAGAGAGTTGAGACTCAGCAGTGAAACTATCAAGCTAAGATGGCGCCCGGAACAATTACAGCAATAAGCTGCAGCAGTAAAGTCTTCAAAGGAGGCGCAAAGAAACGCCTTAGCCATAAACCGGAGATATCAAGTCCGCTTTGCCAGAGCGGATTTGAGCCGGAATTGGTGGAACTGCCCTGGAGTCCTGGGGGGAGCTCTGGGGAGTCCGTGATTCCTGAAGCAGCAAATCTCCTAACCTTTAACGATCCTCCGGAAATCCAGTTAGGCAGACATGGATCTCAAAATTCAGTGCAGAAGAAGACTCAGCTTACTTCTGGCCACGCCAGGATCAAGAAGGGGCTCCCAACATGGATGTTTGCTGTGGACTTACAAAAGGGTACAGAGTACATAAAATGGAGTTATTTGGGACTTTAGCTAAGTATTTCAGCTCTAGTAGAGTTCAAACATAAAAGTTTTGTTCAGTTCTTAGAATGTTATTATATATGTGCAAAGGAATTTGGGGTTGTTTGGAGGGCAATGTTTTTACTATATACTATGTATTTTCGACTGTCTACACACAAACCCACTAAAGTTTTTAATACACATTAGAAGGGTGGAGAAAAGCTCATCGTTAAGGCATTAATTTTAACAGACGTTATCCCCTTGCATATCTATAAAGCTGCATAACAACATGCCCTTGCTCATCCTTATACTTAATAGATAGTTTGGCGCTCTGGGGGTTAGAGGGGTCCCCCGGGCAAAACATAACTTTCTCTGCATAGAAGGCGGGTCTCCAGAATCTAGGATGTATCAAATAAGATGGCGGTGAAGACATGATAGTCTGGTCTGGTGGTCTACGGCCGAGACCACGAGACAGACATAAAGATCACAGAATATCGCACCTAGGTAATATCTATCAATCCTAGATTTATACATGATTTAGCAACACAGATATCCACATAAAGTCATCACCCTGTTAGCCTATCTTGTGCATACAGAAACCCAATCTATGTCCCAGGTCTGAGTCTGTAGCTCATCTAACATGAATATGAATATGTATTAATTACCGAGAAAGAATGGAAAAAACTACGCGGGCTGCTGTTAATTAATGTTATTCCTTTATAATAGAGAGTTGTATTACTGATTTGTGTCGATACGCTTTATGTATGTACTGTGTTTAGCTCCGGCCCCAGCATCTGGATTATAATTTGCTTCTAATACATCTATAATGTTCTTATTTTAACTTTTTCTTTTTTATTATTTTTGTTCTGGTATTATAACAACCCCTGGACTTTATCACTACCACTTTGAAAGGTCCAAAAGTGACCTATTATAACAACTTGGGGGAAGAAAATTGAGGACTATAAATCTATGCATTTACTTTTGCTAAGATTTATGGATGCTTTCTTGACTTATGTCTATAACTATATACTGTATGTTTTCTGTCCTCAATAAAAAAAATATTAAAAAAAATAAAAAAAAAAATGGGTGAATGTTATCAGCATATTTTTTATATTTAGATTTAGATTTAGATTTAGATTTTGAAGCCCATGCTGAATGTTGGCTAGACTTTTTGGTCTGTCTTCTACTCCTTGGGTCTTTACCAATATTTTAAAACCTGTTGTAGCCTGACTGAGACTCAGGGGAATTCGCTTGATCATTTATTTAGACGACATCCTTCTTATAAATCAAGATCCTTCTGTTCTTCTTCTTCCTTTAGAAATGACCACAGATATTTTAAAGAATTTAGGTTTTCTAGTCAACTACAAGAAATCAGTAATTTTACCTTCTCAGGAGTTAATCTTTCTAGGTTTTCTAATAGACACTACTGTATCTACTCTGAGTTTACCTTTAGAGAAAATAAAGAAAATAAAATTAGAAATATCTCATCTTTTAAAGAAAAAAATCTTTCCTGGGGGGCGGAGCAAGCCGCCTAAGTCTCTGGACGCACATTGCTGAGGCTACTGGCTTAAGTGTGGTTTTTAACAGCTATTTTGGACCAGCTAGCCCATATCAAGTGACAGATTTACTCTGAATCCCTCTCTAAGAGCCTGAGGTGAGGATTTGAAGAAGACCCGGGAGCTATACTCGCAGCACACGATCAGGGAGACTTACTGGGGCCTAGCTACGGGGCAGCACAACATGGAGGGCTCCCGCGCGGCTATCTTAGCCCTCTGAGGAGTATGAGCGCTACATTCATAGTAGGCTGGACCGGCTCATCTCACTGACTATACGCCGAGATGTAGAGGAAGAAAGCGCTGAGCCATATGGGGGAGCGGTTGTGGCTCCATCTAAGCCCATGATTGTGGATCAGGGGAACACCATTGAGTACTCTATACCGGAGCCAGCCTACCCTCCAGAGTCCGCCCCAGCTAATTTAAGCAACAGCCACTCACCATGTTCCTCTGTTCCGGGAACTGTGGCTGAAGATCGGGAGCTAGTTGAGAGCTCCGTGAACATACAGGAGGAAGTGGAGGCGGGGAATGATGCAGGCCCGGTCCGATCAGGAGCTTGCAAATTCCGAGGCTCATTATTCTGTCAGGTGGGCACTCCTCTTACACAGCCTGGACATGCAGTGCAGCTATTCTAACACGGTCACACCTGCGGGGGCTTTTCTGGGCCCTGGAGAATCTGGCCGCGCCTGTATGAAAGTTGGAGTTGGGTGACAGTTTGCTGGGGCAGCGAAAGCCAGAGGTGGTAGTATGCAGCAAGGTCCTTATACACTCCTGGCTGAGCTGGAAGTTTGGAGTTACTGAATTACTCTCTTGTATTCGTAACTGAGACATCTGCACTCATGAAGATTTTTGTCTGACAATGTGTGGACTTTGCAATTAAATCCCCTTGTGAATTATACTATATGAACTTCAACCACCTAACAATGTTGATGCCTATATAGGGCTCCATAATATCTTGTACCCTAATGTTAATTCCTGTATATGAATATATTCTTACTGCCTGGTGTATAGGTCTGCTCTGCAAAAAGAATGGACATGCATATAAACAGGGAGGTCTGACTGAAAGTCAGTTTAGCTTTTGTACACCTACTATGCTATACTGCGTTGATTAGTTATTAGATAGATATGTTTCCTCTTATTTTTCTGCACTGATCTCACGATAACACAAGCTCTGTAATTAACCAGACCCTATATTTGTAACTCTATTAGTTATGCTTTCCTAGTCAGCTGCGTATCTTAGGCCATATGCCTGGCAGACATTCTTATGTAACAGTGTATTCATCTCAGTGGCGTATTAAGGCATAGGCAAACAAGGCCTGTGCCTGATCTCCCAGGCAGCAACAGGAGTTAGGTGAAGTCCATGGCAACAGAGACGGCCGGGAGACTGATCAGTGGAGACAGAGTCACTTAACTCAGGTAGGTCAAACGCTTGATTTCCATGTGAAGTGGCCTAGTCCTCTCCGTGGCATGTTGCTTCTAATCACAATGGTATGTCGGGGGAGTGGTGCTGGATCTAGTTTTAAACATGGTAGTGAATGCATTTTAGGCCTTTGTGTTCCTTCTTGTGGTCTGCAGGGCAATGGTGGTAGTGACATTTACTGGAGTATGTTGTGTGGCATTTACTTGATCCTACTGTGTCATCCCCAAAGTGATGTCCTTTGCTGTCATTAATGGAACTCTTGTCTATACAGCTGATGTGATCGACACTGGTGATCCTAGGGAAGTCAGCAGAGTGACGAGGTCCTTCTGTAGTATAGTGACCTGCAAAGCCTGATTGTGATGATCCTTGCAAGACTTGGAATGCTGGGTGGTAATGGGAAAATGTTTGTCTCCAATAACAACAGTTTTTTTCAGTTACCTGCATGCACAGTATGTCGTGGTAATAACAGATCCGTCTGGTGTGAGATGTGGGAGTGTTATGTTCACTCGTGGTGTTACAGCAAATTGTTCCATGAGGATCATAGCTGTAATATCCTTAGGGTAGTTATGGGTTAATTCTCTCAGCCTCTATTTCACTTTGCATTTCCTTTATAAGGCACACCCTTGTATTGTAATATTGCTTGGTATTGAATGTTTTCTACAGCTGATACTAGCATCTCCGTACTAACGGACTATTTTGGTTTAAACCTAACTACCTGGTCTCTTCCTGAGACCCTCTGTTTCCCTCAACCCAGTTCCAGCCAAGAGACAGCTATATTCGCTGCACCAGATCCACAGGCATACCCTTACGATCTCCGGTTGCTGTTTTTCCGGACTCCGCAGGATCAGCTGTTAGGCGGGTGACGTCACCGACGGCCGCACCGGATCCATCCGCAACAACGCGCTGCAAACTCCATACAGGCTGCTCACTGCTACTCCGCACAGCTCCGCTCAGTGCTCGTTGCAACCCCCACACCTACAGGTTGTTTAGGAAACGTAATCTACGCTTGGTAAGCGTTCTCAGTACTGTTATAAACACTAAAGTATAAACTTTGCCTATCTCTAAGTTATATGTACTAGCTATGCTGCTTATATTTCAAACTGTGATCATTCAGCTTATAACTTTAATCTGCCACCATGTTGTCTTGTTAGCCTCAGTGTCATACAGACATTGACACTGAGCTAGCAAATAACTATATTAATATCCTGAGCTAACTATATAGGTTATAGTATTTACCTATGTATCACTGCTTGGGATTACAAACCTCTATTACATTTAATATGATGTTGTATTGTTTCTGGGTTTTCAATTCTACCTATCACATCTAATGATAAATTCAGTAAGAATACTCCAAGCTGTAATAATAACACTCTGCATGTCTGGCTTGTTACAGGAATACCAAGCCCAAAAATATATAGGTGTGATGAATCCTGTGGAGCTCTCTAATTATGTGGTTACTCTAGGCCAAAAAGTGGATCAATTAAATCTGGGCCTGAGAGACCTACAGGTAGAAAACCAAACCCTAAAGAATATAATTAAAGAAGGGCTCACCCCAGCACCTCATAACACTGACACTCCACCAGAACCTCCTGTCAGTCCACCAGATAAATTTAGTGGCGATAGGAAGCAATTCAGACAGTTCATTAATGCCTGCACTTTATTTTTTACTTTAAAACCAAAAACCTTTTCTAATGACAAAATCAAGGTTTTGACAATGATTTCATACTTAAGGGGAGAACCCTGGGTATGGGCTGATTCATTCTATGAACAAAATAGCCCTATATTAAACTCTCTTGATAACTTCCTCAGCTCCCTATCCTCTCTATATGAGGACCCCCACAGACAAAGCACTGCAGAGCACAAACTCAGAAATCTAAAAAAAAATAAAAGAGCTGTGGAGGATTATATTTCTGAGTTCAAGATCTGGCAGCTAGATTCAGGCTGGAACCAGGTTTCCTTAAAAAGTCAGTTTAGACTAGGATTGTCAGAACATATTAAAGACGAATTTGCTAGACTTGATGTACCAGATGATCTGGAAGGTCTAATGCAATTAAGCATCAAGATTGATCACAGAATTAGAGAGAGAAAGCAGGAAAAGGTTTCTCATGACACCAATATCAGATACCACGAATCCAGAGTTCCTTCACAACTAAAGGGAACAGAGGAACCTATGGATATCGGGGCCATCAAGGGACCTTTGACCCCCGAGGAGAAAAACAGACGTAGACTTAACCACTTATGTCTATACTGTGCTTCAAAGGAACACGATGTTTCCACTTGCCCAGTACTTAAAAGGACTAAAAGGGGTAAGAAATGTGATACAGTGTATACCTTGTAAATTACCAATTCCCAGGTAACAAACTGTCTTATTCCTGTCTCTTTATAGTGGGACCACCACCGCCTCTGCTCTGAAGCTGTGATTGATTCTGGGGCATACTCCTGTTACATAGATTCTGCACTTGTTTTGTTAAATAAAATACCACTCGTAAAGAAACAGAAACCTGTACTGGTGCGCCTTATTCACGGTAAACAACTTGAGTCAGGGCCTATTACACATCAGACGGTACCTATACTGGTTACATTACAAAACAATCACCACGAGTATATAACTTTCGATGTACTTACATCACCCATCTTCTCCTTGGTTCTTGGGCTACAATGGCTTAGGTTACACCAACCTACAATACTATGGGAATCGAACACCATACATTTCACCTCTCCTTATTGTAAGTCTACCTGTATACCACATATACCTATACTCTCAGTCACAGAGGTTCAAATACCACAACAATACTTAGATTTTGAACAAGTATTTTGCAAAAAAGAGGCTGAAACACTTCCACCACATCGGCCATATGATTGCCCAATAGATTTAATCCCGGGTTCCGATATTCCCTATGGGCACATATTTCCACTATCCGAAAATGAGTTATCACACTTAAAAGCATACATCAATGAGAATTTACGAAAAGGCTTTATAAGACCTTCTACCTCTCCAGCAGGAGCAGGTATCTTTTTTGTTAAAAACAAAGATCACTCCCTGCGCCCAATTGTGGATTACAGGGAATTAAACAAAAGGACTGTTAAGAACCGTTACCCCCTCCCCTTAATTCCAGAGTTAATTGAACGCCTTAGGGGTGCATCTATATTTACAAAGCTCGACTTAAGGGGAGCATACAATCTGATAAGAATTAGACCAGGTAATGAATGGCTAACAGCCTTCAGAACCCGATATGGGTTGTATGAATACACCGTTATGCCTTTCGGGCTTTGTAACGCCCCTGCTACTTTTCAAAGGTACATAAACGATATATTCAGAGATTTACTTGACAGATCTATGGTGATTTATCTAGATGACATCTTAATTTATTCATCTAACATTGAAGAACACATTAAGCTAGTCAAAACTGTACTTTCTAGGCTACAGGCACATCACTTGTATGTGAAACTAGAGAAGTGTATCTTCCATTCACAGGATATTACATTTCTGGGATACCACATTACACCACAGGGTATTTCCATGGAAACTGACAAGGTTTCAACTATACTTAATTGGCCAACTCCAAAAACAAAAAAAGACGTTCAGAGGTTTCTTGGTTTTTCCAATTTTTACCAGAAATTCATAAGGAATTTCGCTAGCATAACAAAACCCTTAACTGAATTAACAAAGAGCCAAACACCTTTCCTATGGTCACAGACCACAAACAAAGTTTTCCAGTATTTGAAAACATGTTTCACTACAGCACCAATATTATCTTTTCCAAAACCAAACCTCCAATATATTTTAGAGGTTGACGCCTCCCTTTATGCAATTTTTGCCATTCTGTCCCAACGCCCCTCACCTCAAGAACCCATACACCCTATTGCTTTCTATTCTAGAGTTCTAACAGCATCAGAACTCAACTATCACATAGGTGAGAAGGAGCTGCTTGCTATGAAAACAGCCTTAGAGCATTGGAGGCATCTTCTAGAGGGTACTGACAAACCCATACAAATTTACACAGACCATAGAAACCTTCAATACCTCAAGACCCATAGGACATTGACTTCTAGGCATCAAAAAATACAAAAGCTGACATACTCTCAAGACTACCCGACAAACCTCCTGTACAAACGCCATATGGAACTATTATTCCAGACCACTGTTTTCGCGAATCACTTGGAATACTTTTTAATGACAGATCTTCTTTCCAAGAACATCAGCAAACAGATGCTACATTGCCTAAACACTTGTTAACAATAGGTACTGACGGGTTATATCACAAAAATAATATGGTCTATGTTCCCCCATCTTTAAGAATGACTATTCTCAAAGCCATGCATGACTCAACTTTAACGGGTCACCCTGGGGTACAAAGGACCATAGAGCTAACTAAGAGATCTTACTGGTGGCCACAAATGTCCACTGATATACTGAAATACATTCAGTCGTGTGAGATTTGCACAACCTGTAAGATTGAAAAACACAAACCAGTAGGTTATCTACTTTCACTACCTATACCTGAAAAACCTTGGACTCATATAGCTGCTGACTTTATAGTGGAACTACCAAAATCCAGTAACAATACTACAATCATGGTGGTTGTTGATTTATTCTCTAAAATGGCTCACTTCATTCCATACCACAAACTTCCAACCTCAATGGAAACCGCTACCTTACTCATCGATCATGTCATTAAATTACATGGATTACCTCTATCAATTACCACAGATAGAGGAACACAATTTACCTCTAGAATGTGGAGAGAACTCTGTAAGGCTTTATCCATTGAACAACGTTTGAGTACCGCATACCATCCTCAGACCAATGGTCAAACGAGAGAACAAATCAGTGGTTGGAAGAATATCTCAGATGTTTTGTCCCACAAAACCAAGATAATTGTACATCGCTACTTCCACTTGCGGAATTCGCCCATAACAACGCTAATCATTCCACAATCAAGACCACACCGTTCTTCACTAATTATGGTTTTCACCCAATATTCCATGTCAACCCTCAATATGACAGTCAGTGCCCGGTAGTCAATGACACCACTAACAGTATCGCTGAAACCTTCTCCATTCTTGCCGACAACATCAAGACTGCTCAGGACAGACAGAAAGTCTATTATGATTTAAGGAGGAGACCAGCACCCACATATATGATTGGAGACCTTGTATGGCTGTCAACGAGGAACCTCCGTCTCAGTACGCCGACTAGGAAATTAAATAGATTCTACATTGGACCCTTTCCAATTAAGAGGGTAATAAACTCTAACGCAGTGACCCTTGAACTCCCTGAAGACTATAGGATACATCCCACGTTCCACGTTAACCTGCTTAAACCATACAAAGAACTCAGGAATGCTTCTACAAGATCTACCACTCAGGTTCCCGTCGTTCCAGACTGTGAATTTGAGGTGGAAAAAATATTGGACTCCAGGAGAGTATCTGGCCCGTTGCAGTACCTGATCCATTGGAAAGGTTATTCTTCTGATGACGATTCCTGGGAGCCATCCGTTAATCTGTCGGCCCCAAGGTTGATCTCTCTGTTCCATCGGCGTAACCCGGACAGGCCTCATCCTTGAACCCCAGAGTGGTTCATTTTGGGGGACCCCTCTGTAATATCCTTAGGGTAGTTATGGGTTAATTCTCTCAGCCTCTATTTCACTTTGCATTTCCTTTATAAGGCACACCCTTGTATTGTAATATTGCTTGGTATTGAATGTTTTCTACAGCTGATACTAGCGTCTCCGTACTAACGGACTATTTTGGTTTAAACCTAACTACCTGGTCTCTTCCTGAGACCCTCTGTTTCCCTCAACCCAGTTCCAGCCAAGAGACAGCTATATTCGCTGCACCAGATCCACAGGCATACCCTTACGATCTCCGGTTGCTCCGCAGGATCAGCTGTTAGGCGGGTGACGTCACCGACGGCCGCACCAGATCCACCCGCAACGCCACGCTGCAAACTCCATACAGGCTGCTCACTGCTGCTCCGCACAGCTCCGCTCAGTGCTCGTTGCAACCCCCACACCTACAGGTTGTTTAGGAAACGTAATCTACGCTTGGTAAGCATTCTCAGTACTGTTATAAACACTAAAGTATAAACTTTGCCTATCTCTAAGTTATATGTACTAGCTATGCTGCTTATATTTCAAACTGTGATCATTCAGCTTATAACTTTAATCTGCCACCATGTTGTCTTGTTAGCCTCAGTGTCATACAGACATTGACACTGAGCTAGCAAATAACTATATTAATATCCTGAGCTAACTATATAGGTTATAGTATCTACCTATGTATCACTGCTTGGGATTACAAACCTCTATTACATTTAATATGATGTTGTATTGTTTCTGGGTTTTCAATTCTACCTATCACATCTAATGATAAATTCAGTAAGAATACTCCAAGCTGTAATAATAACACTCTGCATGTCTGGATTGTTACAATAGCAGTGTGTGCATTTTTGGCAGTCCACTATAGGCATTGTGAATAAAGTTGCCTGGATTGGTTGCTGTTCGAGCTGACAGAGGGGATGTGTGCTGAGTAAAGTGTGCTGTCAAGTTCTGAGCATAAAAGCTGGATCCTTGAGTGCAAATTTGGTTTGACCTAACTGTAATATATTCATTTGCAATGAGCTGAACTCACCATCTGACATTTAGTGGACTGTTGGATGGCTGGGTGTTCTGTCCTGTTTGTAGCTTTTACTTGCACATACATTATTTGTCAAGAAAAACAGCTGGATGTGGTAGTGATTAAAACATGCTCTGCATAGGGTTATGGACTACTACAAGACAACATAAAGAATACAAAAGATATATAAATACAGTGCAGTAGGAGACAATGATTGATATAACAATCTTCCTCAATGCAAATTGGACCTTATAACCAGTAACTCTTCTGTCGACAATAATACCAGTCAAAGTTTAGATTTTAAAAACTCCATTGTCTTTCATGTTTCTGTAAGACTGACTGATATATATATATATATATATATATATATACTGGCAACAACAACAAAAAAAGTCATGTTAAATTCTGAGAAAAACTATTATGGCTAAAATAGGCCTAAAACTGGACGGTTGGGGGGGGGCAGCAGAATTTTTAGTGCCTTGGGCAGCACCTAACCTTAATACGCCACGGATTCATCTGTATTATTGCTCTAGATCTGTGGGTATCAGAAATAACTATGGCATGCTACAGGAGGGGTGAGATCTTATTTTTCCTATGCTGCAGTCCTTGGACCAGATCTCTGGTATGATGGAGGGGGGGGTCACCAAGCACACCACTTCACTGTTACTGTGTATTATGGCCCCAACTCCACATAGATTAGCAAATCTCTCCAGTACTACTGCTATATATTACTAGTAGGTTGCTCTTTCTGACTACAGTTATAACTCTGCCATGCACTGACAAAGTCTGAGTCCCGTGTCCTGGTAGTACAATTAGAAAACATGATCCCCATCAAAATGCCCTGATCCAGATGATAACAGTACTGGCATTTTGCTATTTTGTTTTGTTAAGTTATGTTCAGGTTATACACTTATCTTATAGTTAATAATAACTAATGCCTATAGAATATAATTTCTCCTGTGAGCCTTTGAGAAATGGCTATATATATATAGACTTTCCTTATTAATCTCCTATCAAGCATAGGGTGGACTTAATTTTTAGGTATGTAAGTTAGCAAGGACAAAATATACTATTCCTGGCTTATCCTCTGCCCCCCCCCCCCCCCCCACCAAATCTGTGCGGTTAGGGAGGAACTTCCCTCCCCTGCACTTCTTTTTGGCAGAGTTAAGGAGTCTCTGCCCAACCCGTAGAGCCATGACTAAGATTTCCCCTGAATTCATATATAAAGGCTTCCGGGGTTATAATATAGGAAATTTAACTGTGGTTATGATTTCCTAGTTCCCTGACGATTATCCAAGATAATAGTTTATTACTGTTTGTAATTTTATAATTGTTCGGTGTTAATATATAAGTAAGCTTATAATTACTGAGGACCGTTCTGAGACCTCACTTTTATCTACTGACCATATCTGATATTGCCCTCATGTTGATAACGTATGTCTGGTCCTCAGTCCGTTTCTAATACATAAACACTGAAGTCCTATTTTCTACTATTTTCTCTGATAACATGTCCTCTAAGGCTTTATTCAGTTTCTGGTCCCTTGATTGGACCTGTCTGTCTGGGGACATTGCAAAACTACTAAATGTACAGAAAAATGAGGTGCCCGGAATGTCATGTCATGTCAGTATAACCTATGTTGTGAACTGTATTTTGGTTGATGAGACTGTTGTGTATAAACTATTCTAACCTCAATAAAAACAAAATTTTGTATAAAAAAAAAATCTTTCCTATCAGGACTCTTGCGCGAATTGTGGGACTTCTTTCTTTCTCGATTCAAGCAATCTTTCCAGCTCCATTACATTACAGAGCTTTACAGAGATTACATTTTATTTATTTAAGGAAGTGTTTTTCTTATTCTCACAGAATCTCTTTATCAGAAGAAGCCAGACTCGAGTTGATCTGGTGGCTCTCCAATATAGAGGCCTGGAATGGTAAAGCTATATTTGGGAAAGCTCCAGATGTCATAATAGAATCGGATGCAAGCAATTCGGGTTGGGGTGCCAGATGTGGTTCTCAAATAACTGGAGGCAAATTGTCTATTACAGAATGCAAATTACACATAAATTGCCTGGAATTGATTGCAGGCTCTTTTGCAATCAAGAGTTATCAGACAGAATTCTCCTGTTTCAATTCTTTTAAGGATGGACAATATTTCAGCAGTCTGTTATCTGAATTGTTTAGGTGGCACTCATTCCAAACAATTAACAGATATTACAAAGAATTGTATTCATCAATGCCTTCAGAACAACATTTCTATTTGAGCAGAATATATTCTGGGCCTCTCCAACACTGCAGCAGATTGGGGTTCTTGTTATATTCTAGACTCTAGATTCTTCCCATTTACAGTTGGCGTCCAGACCCAGAAGCCTTAGCAATAGATGCATTTCTCCAAACTTGGCCGCTTCAGGGAGCTTATGCTTTTCAACCTTTCTCAATAATTCTTCGAGTCTTGAATGTCATCAGGAGGAGCAAGATTTCGCTTCTCCTGATATCCCCATTTTGGCCAACCCAGTCATGGTACCCATCCCTATTAGAAATTTAATTTCAGTTACCAGTTCTGTTACCCCTAGTTCCTTACCTTCTGTCAGATCCAAACAGAGATTTTTACAACCTAGTACTTCAAGGATCCCTTCAACTTATTGCATGGACAATTTCAGGGGATCCTGGGCTTCCGAAGCTCTTTCTTCATCAGCTAAATCATTGTTACAAGACTCCCGGGCTCCAGGAACTAAGAAATGTTACTTATCCTCCTGGCCTAAATGTTCTAGCTTTAAATGAGATTTTAAATATTCTCTCTTCTCTTTTTGACACAGGTTTAGCTTATAGGTCTATTAATGTTTATAGATTGGCTATTTTGGCTGGACATGAATTAATTAATAATTCTCCTATAGGTCTACTTATTTCTGTTTCTAGACTTATGAAATCTATTAAACTTAAGAGACCTCATTTAGCTAAATATTATTCTCTCTTTTTCAGTCTTGGACTTCTAATGAATTACTTTCTCTTAAACAATTTACTTGTAAGCTTGCTTCCCTCCTTTGTCTGTTATCTTGCAGAAGGGTTTTTGATGTCAAGGCTATAGATTTTTCTTCCAAAATGTTTTCACCTCAAGGTGTAATTTTTAATATTTCTAGAAGAAATAAATCAATGGGGCCCATTCATCAAGCTCCGAACATCAAGACCGCTGCTCCATAACCCTGTCCGCCTGCTCTGAGCAGGCGGACAGGAATCACCGTAAATCAACCCAATCGAGTATGATCGGGTTGATTGACACCCCCCTGCTGCAAGTCTGCAGGGGGCGGCGTTGCACCAGCAGCTCTTGTGAGCTGCTGGTGCAAAGCTGAATACGGAGAGCGTATTGCTCTCCGCATTCAGCGATGTCTTGCGGACCTGATCCGCACTGTCGGATCAGGTCTGCTAGACATTTGATAAATAGGGGCCTATGTCTTCTATATTTTATCCTTATTTTCTGATCATCCTCTTTTATGTGTAGTACTTTGTCTCAAAGAATATGAGAAACGTACGTCTTTTCGAAATTCTTCTTCTAATCAACTTTTGGTTTCTTTTTCTCCTCCTCCCCTTCCTGTTTCTTCCACTTCTCTAAATAGATGGATCAAATGGGTTATGAATGAATCAGGTATTGATAAATCCTTTTCTTCTCTTCCATAAGAGGAGCTGCTGCTTATAAAGCTTTTTGTAAATCAGCATCTCTTCAAGAAATTCTTACTGGTCTTCAGATTCTTTAGACAATTTTATTTCAAACCTATTAATTCTTTACCTCAATGTTTATTAGATTAATAATTCAGATTATCCTAGTTTTGTGAATGAATAATCTAGATTTTATTAAAGAGACAGAGACAGTTATTTTCCCTCCCTATTCCCATGCCCTATTCTATGTTTTAATATCTATAATTCCTTTTATATATTTTTCAGCTCCTGGTCCCTCTCCTACTGGATTCTGAAATTCGGATTTCTTCAAAGATTTTTCTTTGAGATCAAGACTTGACTGATGTTTAATCTTCCAGTTCTTCAGGGTTTCTTTCTTCATTTCAAATTTCGTCAGATGTACTATGTTTCCATTTTTTTCTTTATTTTTTCTGTTTTTTAATTATGTTTTTTATTTCAGTTTATGAACTTATTTCTGAATACTAAAATGTTTTCTTCTCCAGCACCAAAGTTCAAGGAGGCAGTTGGGATACTATGTGGTCAGTTTATAACAATATTAACTTTTCTAATTGGTCTGCTTTGGATCATACCATCCAGGGTTGCTTCTCATTGGTCACTATTCTCATTTCTGTTCTTGCTGTATTAAATGTTTAAACTGTTTACTGTTGCTTTGAATGGCTGTTGAGCAGTAAAGGAAAAGGCTTATGCAAAATAATCGTCTCTGTCTCTTTAATAAAATCTAGATTATTCCTTTACAAAGCTAGGATAATCAGAATTATACCATTGATTGACATAGATGCAAAGTAAGCCCTTTTTTAACCCTTTAACTGCTGAGCCATTTCCACCCCTCTGCTGAGATGTTTTGGAGTTTTTCAAGTCTTCTCTCAAATAAAGTGAAATAAAATTAATTAAAATAAGTGAATAGTATTTCATCTATATAAGAGAGAATAGAACAAATGTGACTAAGAAAGTGATACAAGAATTGAAGTGATATTAATAAAAAATGATGATAATGATATAAAAAAAACAACTGTTGATAACACAGATTTCACAGAATCTTCAGTCAGTGCTTAAGAATGAGTAATAAAATTGAAGAAGCAATGAGGTGTGTATGAATTAATAGTGTGTGGTTGACAAAAATAGAGCTAGATAAGTAGCTTGAATTAAAGGGACATTCCGGTCAAACTTTAAATGCGCATAGATAAATTACATCTTTGAATAGAAAAATATTTACAATATACATGTATAGGCAAAAATGCTTCTAGTAAAAGTTATCGCTAATTTAGTGTTAGTATTTTTCTTTGCACATTCATGTGAAGCATTGCTAGATATTCTCATTGCACCAGCATTATAAATACTGCAGTTGCTAGGAGTGCCAGTGGGGCTTGTAACAGCTAGATTAGGAGTTATGCGCTCTATAGGGAAATTAATGAACGCAAGAAAAGTTGCGTTATTTAACCCCCTATAGTGCAGCCATTACAAGTTTTTCAAAACCCGGCTTGTGCGTGCGATATGGTGCTTTTAGACTCTATACCCCACAAAAAACAAGCGCTGTTTTGACGTGCTCATGCACGCTTCCCTCATAGACATCAATGGGGAGAACAGGTCAGAAAAAAGTCTAACACCTGCAATTGCGGAATAAAAAGCTCCATAACGCAGCCCCATTGATGTCTAAGGGGAAAAAAAATAACGTTTAAACCTAACACCCTAACATAAACCCCGAGTCTAAACACCCCTAATCTGCCCCCCCCCCACCGACATCTTCGCCACCTACATAATGTTATTAACCCTTAATCTGCCACCCCTGATATCGCCGCCACCTAAATAAAACGATTAACCCCTAATCTGCCGCTCCTGATATCGCTACCACTATACTAAAGTTATTAAGCCCTATTCCCTAGCACCCCAACATCGCTCACACTATAAGAAATCTATTAACCCCTACTCTGCCGCTCCCCGACATCGCCGCAACTAAATAAAGCTATTAACCCCTAAACCTCTGGCCTCCCACATCACTAAATAAATCTATTAACCCCTAAACCACCAGCCCCCCACATCGCAACAACCTAAATTAAACTATTAACCCCTACACCTACCCCTAAACCTAACCATAACCCTAAACCTAACTCTAACACCTCCTAACTTTAACATAATTACAATAGAGCTAAATTAAACTTACAATAATTAACTAAATAATACCTAATTAAAACTAAATACATACTTAACTGTGAAATAAAACCTAAGCTAGCTACAATATAACTAATAGTTATATTGTAGCTAGCTTAGGTTTTATTTTTATTTCACAGGCAAGTTTGTTTATTTTAACTAGGTAGACTAGTTAGTAAATAGTTATTAACTATTTACTAACTACCTAGTTAAAATAAATACAAAATATTCTGTCAAATAAATCCTTAGCTACCTTACACTAAGACCTAAAATTACAAAAATTAAAAAACACTAAAGTCACTAAAAATAAAAAATAAATAAAAAACAAATGAAATTATCCCAAAAAATTAAAATTATTCCTATTCTAATACCCTTTAAAAAAAAAAAAAAAAAACACCCAAAAATAAAAAAGCCTAATCTAGAATAAACTACCAAGGGCCCTTAAAAGGTATTGCCCAAAAGATATCAGCTCTTTTTCTGAGAAAAAAAAAAAATTACAAACCCCCACTAACATTACAAACCCCCACCCCCAAAACCCACAAAATAAAGGGTATTTGGATGGGCATTTAGCTATTTTACATGCCCAAAACCTAATCTAAAATAAAAACCCACCCAAAAAAAACTTTAAAAAAGCCTAACACTAACCCCCAATGATCCACTTACAGTTTTTGAAGTCCCGCTTGAACGATCTTCATCCAGACTGATTCGAATCAGCCAATAAAATGAGAGCTGCTTAAATCCTATTGACTGATTTGAACAGCCAATAGGATTTTAGCAGCTCTAATTCCTATTGGCTGATTCAAATTTTTCAGCCAATAGGAATGCAAGGGACGCCATTTTGAAACGGCTCCCTTGCATTGAAGATTCAGTGTACGGCGGCGACCATATGAAGACGATGCTCCACGCCGGATGTCTTCAGGATAGACCCGCTCCACGCCGCCGGGATCAAGATAGACGATGCCGCCGGGATAAAGATTGAAGAGACCGCCTGGATGAATACTTCTCGCCGCCTAGATGAAGATCGTTCAAGTGGGACTTAAAAAAACTATAAGTGGATCTTTTAGTGTTAGGCTTTTTTTAGTTAGTGGTTTTTGTGGGTGGGTTTTTATTTTAGATTAGGGTTTGGGCATGTAAAAGACCTTTTAAGGGCAATGCCCATCCAAATGCCCTTTTCAGCGCAATGGCTAGCTTAGGTTTTTTATTTTGGGGGGGTTGGTTGGGTGGTTGGTTTTACTGTTAGGGGGGTCTTTTTTTCTACAGGTAAAAGAGCTGTTTAACTTATGGCAATGCCCTACAAAAGGCCCTTTTAATGGCTATTGGTAGTTTATTGTAGGCTAGGGTTTTTTATTTTGGGTGGGCTTTTTTATTTTGATAGGGCTATTAGATTAGGTGTAATTCTTTTTTATTTTGGATAATTTTGTTTGCTATTTTTCGTAATTTAATGTTTGTTATTTTTTGTAATTTAGTATTTTTTATTTTTTGTATTTAGATACTTTGTAATTTTTTAGTAGTGTTAGGATTTTTTTAATGTGTAGTTTAATTTTATTTAATTGGTAGTTAGTTTAATTTTAGCTTAATAATTATATTAGTTTAATTGTTAGTGGCGGCGGTGTAGTGCTTAATAACTTAAGTATAGTGGGCGCGATGTGGGTGGCAGATTAGGGGTTAATGATATTTAAATAGTGTTTGTGATTCGGGAGGGTGGCGGTTTAGGGGTTAATAACTTTATTATAGTGGTGACGATGTCGGGGAGCGGCAAAATAGGGGTTAATATTTTTAAAAGTGGCGGCGATATCGGGAGCGGCAGATTAGGGGTTAATAATATTTAAAGGGATAGTAAACCTTAAAAATAAGAGAGCGGGTCTGTAAAAGCGCTGTATTTTAGCAAATTAAACGGTAAAAAAATGCTTTTATGGCTATAGCACCTAAATAATGTTATATAATTCTGCACTATGTGCAGAATTATATAACATTATTTTTAAGGTTTACTGTCCCTTTAAATAGTGTTTGTGATGCGAGAGGGCCTCGGTTTCAGGGTTAATAGGTAGTTTATGGGTGTTTAGTGTACTTTGAAGCACTTTAGTTATGAGTTTTATGTTACAGATTTCTAGCGTAAAACTCATAACTACTGCTTTTAGATGGCGTTACGGATCTTGTCATTTTAGACTGTAACGCATGTTTTTTAGCCTCACCGCAAAACTCGTAATGGCAGCGCTATTGGAATCCCATGAAAAAACGTCATTTTTATGACTGCGGGACTGATGTTGCATTACAGGCTAAAAGGCTTGCGGTACCGCTATACCGACAAGACTCGTAATGGCTGCGTTGCTGTTTTAACGCTGAAATTACAATTTGTAATCTAGCTGTAAGTCATTACCAGATGGTACAGGCATCGTAGGCTCTCTGAGCAAATGCTGTGTTTAAAATGCTGGTGCACAGAGCATACTTAAATACAATTTAGAAACAGCTATAGCTTTAATTAGAAGCATTTTTGCTTATGCATATATATTACAAAAATGCTTGTATTCAAAACTGAAACGCATCTATTAAAATTCCAATTTTGGCTGGAATGTCCCTTTAAGTTGAGAGTGGTATTTTGATCATGTGTGTTATGAAAAGTGTGGTAGTGACCTCAATTGGGAATTATACCCAGTTTGTGACCATTGGTGTACATGTTACAAGAAACATGTATGAAGTGTCCATTTGAGACCTAAACTAATATTATGAATTAAGTAAAGATATACACTAAAGTTATTAAAATCATTTAATCCAAAAGGTTTTACATAGTTCAGAAGATGAATTCATTTGCATTCTATCTGTAATAATAGGAGGTTCCAGGTTGCCTCCTCTGATACCTAAGGTGGCTTTTTGGATTACAGCAAATTTGAGATGTTTATCATTGTTGCTGTGTTCTAGGTTGAAATGTTTAGCTACACTGGTAATAGTTTTGCCATCAGCTAAGTCTTTTGGAGCATTTGTATATTTCTGCAGTGTTCTTGAATGCGTTTGCTAACCTGTCTAGTGGTCATTCCTGTATAAATTAGATTGCAAGAGCATTTTAATATGTATATTACACCAATAGTAGTACAGTGAAAATAATTAGGTAAGGTGTGTATATGATTATACCTATCTTTTATTTCCTGGATTTTACATACGTGAGAGTATGTACTACCTGTTCCATATGGGTATATGCCTTTAGCTTTTGCAGGTTTTTTAGGGTTATTAATAAAATGACTTTTAACTAGAGTATCCATAGATTTGTTGGACTTTTTTTATCCTACTTTTACTCTTCTTCCTATTTGACTAGCTAGTAATGTATAATTTTCCAAAATATGCCAGTTGTCATTCATAATTTTCATTACTTTTTTGATTTGAGGATTATACGTGGTTATCAAACGAATCGTATTATCAGTAGCTTTGATTTTGGGTTGGAGTAATTCTCTTTGGTTGGTATTTAAAACTTGCATTTGTGCTTTCTTAATAGATCTATTACTGTAACCTCTGCTTCTGAGTCTAGTTGCTATGTTAGCAGATTCTTATTTGTAGGTTTCAGTGTTAGAACAATTGCGTCTCAGCCGTATGAATTCCCCTTTGGGGATTGGTTTTAAAGTGCTAGTCTAAAGTTAACTAGTGTATGTCAGAACATAATGTATCACATAACATACCAGTTTAAGCTACAGTCATGTCTGACAGTCTAGCTGGATCCCCATTAGGCAACAAAAACTGTGTAAAGTAATTAGACCACTGGTTTTCAAATCTGTCCTCAGCCCTCTCTAACAGGCCACATTTTGAGGCTATCTGACCTGAAGCACAAGTGAAATAATCAGCTGATCAGTAAACTAACGGCTAGATTTAGAGTTTGGCGGTAGCCGTCAAAACCAGCGTTAGAGGCTCCTAACGCTGGTTTTGGGCTACCGCTGGTATTTAGAGTC
The DNA here is from genome assembly GCF_027579735.1 of Bombina bombina. NCBI lineage: Eukaryota > Metazoa > Chordata > Amphibia > Anura > Bombinatoridae > Bombina > Bombina bombina. Next base: position 967,383,559 of record NC_069503.1, read on the forward strand.
AGTCAGGAAAGGGTCTAACGCTCACTTTGCAGCCGCGACTTTTCCATACCGCAGATCCCCCTACGCCAATTGCGTATCTTATCTTTTCAATGGGATCTTTCTAACGCTGGTATTTAGAGTCTTGGCTGAAGTGAGCGTTAGAAATCTAACGACAAAACTCCAGCCGCAGAAAAAAGTCAGTAGTTAAGAGCTTTCTGGGCTAACGCCGGTTTATAAAGCTCTTAACTACTGTGCTCTAAAGTACGTTAACACCCATAAACTACCTATGTACCCCTAAACCTAGGTCCCCCACATCGCCGCCACTCTATTAACATTTTTTAACCCCTAATCTGCCGACCACACACCGCCGCCACCTACATTATCCCTATGTACCCCTAATCTGCTGCCCCTAACATCGCCGACACCTACATAATATTTATTAACCCCTAATCTGCCGCCCCCAACGTCGCCGCCACCTACCTACAATTATTAACCCCTAATCTGCCAACCGCACACCGCCGCAACCTACGTTATCCCTATGTACCCCTAATCTTCTGCCCCTAACACTGCCGACCCCTATATTATATTTATTAACCCCTAATCTGCCGCCCCCAACGTTGCCTCCACCTACCTTCAATAATTAACCCCTAATTTGCCGACCGGATCTCACCGCTACTCTAATAAATGTATTAACCCCTAAAGCTAAGTCTAACCCTAACACTAACACCCCCCTAAGTTAAATATAATTTAAATCTAACAAAATAAATTAACTCTTATTAAATAAATTAATCCTATTTAAAGCTAAATACTTACCTGTAAAATAAACCCTAATATAGCTACAATATAAATTATAATTATATTGTAGCTATTTTAGGATTAATATTTATTTTATAGGTAACTTTGTATTTATTTTAACCAGGTACAATAGCTATTAAATAGTCAATAACTATTTAATAGCTACCTAGTTAAAATAATTACAAAATTACATGTAAAATAAATCCTAACCTAAGTTACAATTAAACCTAACACTACACTAGCAATAAATTAATTAAATAAAATACCTACAATTAAACCTAACACTACACTATCAATAAATTAATTAAATAAAATACCTACAATTAAATACAATTAAATAAACTAACTAAAGTACAAAAAATAAAAAAGAACTAAGTTACAAAAAATAAAAAAATATTTACAAACATTAGAAAAATATTACAACAATTTTAAACTAATTACACCTACTCTAAGCCCCCTAATAAAATAACAAAGACCCCCAAAATAAAAAAATGTCCTACCCTATTCTAAAATTAAAATAGAAAAGCTCTTTTACCTTACCAGCCCTTAAAAGGGCCATTTGCGGGGCATGCCCCAAAGAATTCAGCTCTTTTGCCTGGAAAAAAAACATACAATTCCCCCCCCAACATTACAACCCACCACCCACATACCCCTAATCTAACCCAAACCCCCCTTAAATAAACCTAACACTAAGCCCCTGAAGATCTTCCTACCTTATCTTCACCACACCAGGTATCAGCGATCCGTCCAGGCTCCGATGTCTTGATCCAAGCCCAAGCGGGGGGCTGAAGACATCCATCCTCCGGCTGAAGTCTTGATCCAAGCGGGCAGAAGAGGACATCCGGACCGGCAAACATCTTCATCCAAGCCGCATCTTCTATGTTCTTCCATCCGATGACGACCGGCTGATCTTCAAGACCTCCAGCGCGGATCCATCCATCTTCACCGACGACTTCCCGACGAATGACGGTTCCTTTAAGGGACGTCATCCAAGATGGCGTCCCTCGAATTCAGATTGGCTGATAGGATTCTATCAGCCAATCGGAATTAAGGTAGGAAAATTCTGATTGGCTGATGGAATCAGCCAATCAGATTCAAGTTTAATCCGATTGGCTGATCCAATCAGCCAATCAGATTGAGATTGCATTCTATTGGCTGTTCCGATCAGCCAATAGAATGTAAGCTCAATCTGATTGGCTGATCGGATCAGCCAATCGGATTTAACTTGAATCTGATTGGCTGATTCCATCAGCCAATCAGTATTTTCCTACCTTAATTCCGATTGGCTGATAGAATCCTATCAGCCAATCGGAATTCGAGGGACGCCATCTTGGATGGCATCCCTTAAAGGAACCGTCATTCGTCGGGAAGTCGTCAGTGAAGATGGATGTTCCGCGTCGGCGGGATGAACTACATGGATTCGGAAGAAAGAAGATTGAAGATGCCGCTTGATAGAAGACTTCAGTCGGATCATGGACCTCTTCAGCTCCCGCTTGGATGAAGACTTCAGCCGGATCATGGACATCTTCAGCCCCCCGCTTGGGCTTGGATCAAGACATCGGAGGCTCTTCTGGATCGATCGGTGAACCCAGCGTGGTGAAGACAAGGTAGGGAGATCTTCAGGGGCTTAGTGTTAGGTTTATTTAAGGGGGGTTTGGGTTAGATTAGGGGTATGTGGGTGGTGGGTTGTAATGTTGGGGGGTATTGTATGTTTTTTTTTACAGGCAAAAGAGCTGAATTCTTTGGGGCATGCCCCGCAAAGGGCCCTGTTCAGGGCTGGTAAGGTAAAAGAGCTTTTCTATTTTAATTTTAGAATAGGGTAGGGCATTTTGTTATTTTGGGGGTCTTTGTTATTTTATTAGGGGGCTTAGAGTAGGTGTAATTAGTTTAAAATTGTTGTAATATTTTTCTAATGTTTGTAAATATTTTTTATTTTTTGTAACTTAGTTCTTTTTTATTTTTTGTACTTTAGTTAGTTTATTTCATTATATTTATTTGTAGGTATTGAATTTAATTAATTTATTGATAGTGTAGTGTTAGGTTTAATTGTAGATAATTGTAGGTAGTTTATTTAATTTATTTATTGATAGTGTAGTGTTAGGTTTAATTGTAACTTAGGTTAGGATTTATTTTACAGGTAATTTTGTAATAATTTTAACTAGGTAGCTATTAAATAGTTATTAACTATTTAATAGCTATTGTACCTGGTTAAAATAATTACAAAGTTGCCTGTAAAATAAATATTAATCCTAAAATAGCTACAATATAATTATAATTTATATTGTAGCTATATTAGGGTTTATTTTACAGGTAAGTATTTAGCTTTAAATAGGAATAATTTATTTAATAAGAGTTAATTTATTTCGTTAGATTTAAATTATATTTAACTTAGGGGGGTGTTAGTGTTAGGGATAGACTTAGCTTTAGGGGTTAATACATTTATTAGAGTAGCGGTGAGATCCGGTCGGCAGATTAGGGGTTAATTATTGTAGGTAGGTGGAGGCAACGTTAGGGGCGGCAGATTAGGGGTTAATAAATATAATATAGGGGTCGGCGGTGTTAGGGGCAGCAGATTGGGGTACATAGGTATAATGTAGGTTTCGGCGGTGTACGGAGCGGCATATTAGGGGTTAATAATAATATGCAGGGGTCAGCAATAGCGGGGGCGGCAGATTAGGGGTTAATAAATATAATATAGGGGTCGGCGGTGTTAGGGGCAGCAGATTAGGGGTACATAGGTATAATGTAGGTTGCGGCGGTGTATAGGGCGGCAGATTAGGAGTTAATAATAATATGCAGGGGTCAGCGATAGCGGGGGCGGCAGATTAAGGGTTAATAAATGTAAGGTTAGGGGTGTTTAGACTCGGGGTTCATGTTAGGGTGTTAGGTGCAGACTTAGGAAGTGTTTCCCCATAGGAAACAATGGGGCTGCATTAGGAGCTTAACGCTGCTTTTTGCAGGTGTTAGGTTTTTTTTCAGCTCAAACTGCCCCATTGTTTTCTATGGGGGAATCGTGCACGAGCCCGTTTTTGAAGCTGGCCGCGTCCGTAAGCAACGCTGGTAACGAGAGTTGCAGTGGCGGTAAATATGCGCTACACTCCCTTTTTTGGAGCCTAATGTAGCCATTCTGTGAACTCTAAATACCAGCGGAATTTAAAAGGTGCGGGGGGAAAAAAGCACGCGTAGCTAATGCACCCCTTTGGCCGCAGAACTCTAAATCTAGCCAATAGTTATTTAATCCTGAAAACCTGGCCTGTGGTTTATACCATTAATTGACATATATGCAAATTAAGCCCTTTTTAGCCCTTTAACCACTGAGCCATTTCCACCCCTACGCTGAGCTGTTTTGGAGTTTTTCAAGGCTGCTCACATTTAAACCCCAATGTAGGTAATTTTTCAGTGAGAATGCTGCCCACAATTACAACCTGTCGATTCACACTATTATTTTATGTATATAACATGACACGTGAAAACTCAACAACAAAATGTGTAAAAAGGCCTTTGTATATTACAGTATATTAGTGTTTCAAAAAATATATATACAACTTGAGAAATATTGTGACGTAGGTATGTACAACTTTACTTGTGAGACAGTAACTGATGTCATCTACCATTGAAATTCCATTTTGCGCACTTTCTGTACGGTATAGCTTTTTGCAAAAAAAAAATGTTCAATTGCTTGTACCTCTGGGTGTTAAAACAAGGGGTCATGGGGTTTTTAGGCCTTTTTGACAACCTAGACAATAGGCCAGGTAAACAGTGCTTTGACACCAATATACAGGTGACCCAACAAACTTATATTTCAAGTGAGCAAGAATAAAAGGGGATTTCAAGACAAGTAAAGACTCTACCAACAATCGGTGTGTGATGGGGCTCAGTAACAAAGCATTAATTGCCGCTCTGACCCACTTCTTGGATGACCACTTTAGGCGCCTTTTGCATCATCTTTCTTCTTAGTGAGGAAGCGTATGACGGAACATAGGAAATGTCAGGTGACCCTATACTTTTTTGCAAACTAATAAGGAGTTGGAGAGTGAAGCTATGCATACATGTTCGGCAGTGGAAGATGCGGCTTTAACTCATGATGAGCTGCCTGTGAAGGAGGTACAGAATCTCTATAAGGCTTAAGTAACGGATGATTACCTAGATATGGAGAAGCCCTTTATCTTGTCCCCTGGAGGAGGTGTGATAATGGGCTTTTACGGTGGGAACAGTAGATAAGTCTGCAGTTGACAAAGATATTGTGGACTCTAGCCTCTTTGAAAACACATCGTCAGCAAACCCAGAGGTTCCATGGGCAGCTGCTTGAACAATAAGACATAGAAGGGAAAATCATCTTACAGGGATTGCTTATCACCGATGAGTACTCCTCATAAACTACCCCTATCCTATAATTGAGATTGACACAGGAGCTGAGAGATGGCTTCCTATCATTCGTACAGACATGGGGTAAAGCAGATTCGGAATTAGCAGTAGCATGTTTGCCTTTAACTACTTAACCACAGCTTTCTTTGTCAACGCAAGTATCTTGGGGTGATATTTGAAGTTTCTTTACAATCTGAGACCTGCTGTAGTAAATTTTATTTATTTCAAGTAATGATGTTATCCTAGGTTTGTGAATGTAGTTTATGGGGAACAGCGGCTTCTTTACATAATTCTAGTATATGACTTATTTACAGACTTGACAGTTTATACTTGTGGGACTGTGTAAGTACACAGGTTTCTTTTGTGATATTTGAGTCCTGGTTGGGTTTAGCTGCTGCATCAAACTCATCTAGGGGGATAGTTTAAAGGTTTGTAAAAGCTAAATATTATATAACGTTTTCAGTAACATTTTCGTTTTCTAAGGGTTTCAATTTTCATATCAAGATAATACTCTGGGCGCATTATAAAATTTCCATGTGACTATGCTACTATTAGAGTATTATTTATAGAGTGTTAGCTCCCTTAGGATTGGGAGTGATGCTACTTTCACATATATTTTCCATGAATGCTACACACATTAGCATATTATAGTAAACTGCTATTATTTCCCAAGTTTATTAGTTCTATGTAAGCGTTAGATGCAGTTTCTTTCTAGGTCTTAGGGTCTGAACATATATTACCAAATGTCTCGAAGCACGATATAATACCATTGCTTCATATTTATGATGGATACCAATTGTTGGCTACTTCTCTTACACACACTAGATATGGTATTGTAACATATCTAAGCCTAATGTCACTATCATTTGAATTAACTTTGAAGTTGTGATCCTGAACAACAGAGGTCTGTGACTGTTTCCTCCATGAATTTACCAACTATTTCAAGCTACAGCATTTTCTATTACCAATACTTAAAATCATCAAATCGCAAGTATCCAAATAATTTCATTCTGTTTCATGGACTCTGCTACTTAACAAACTCTGAACTTTGTTATAAATCACAAGTATGCTTTTGGTTATCATCACTCTCTAATTACAACAACAGCATCTTACTCAGAACTTTATAACTATTTCTCTGTTGTAATTGCTGAAATATCCTGCTGCAAATATGTTAACATATTCAGAACTCTGCATCTATGTGTTCAGTTAAAAGCTTTCATGTGATTCTCCAATATATGCACAAACAGTAATTCATTCCTAAACTTGCAGCTTGTTTATCACCTATGCTTAATACTGACATACAGCTTTATATAATATTATGTACTGTGAACCTGCAACAAACCTTAGTTTGCATCTAAGTGTCAATCTTTTACCAGTTTACTCTGAAGCCTGAACATTCCACATTGCTATATTTTCCACTCATTGAATTCTGCAGCTACTCCTATTAACTAACTATAAGTCACAGTGAAGCCAGATTATATTGTATACAAATGTTGCACTCTCCATTTACTCTACAATAACTTCTAGCAACTATGAATCACAGAATATCATCTATCCACGTCCAGGATACTCTTCCACGTGTCAGGGGTCGGTGTCTTCAAATCCCTACCACTGCCCCGAGGGTCTGTGTCCTGAGCGAATGTGCACCGGTTCATGACAGGTATACGGTTCAAAAAGCTCATATTTTTGAAGAGAGAACTCTTTCTAAAATGCCATACACTACAGATAACCTGGGCTGTACTTTGTTTTTTTATTCCCAAAATGCCTTTGGATATTCTCTCCCTCTTGATAGTTTATTATAACCTTCTGTTAATCACAGAATACTTTGTACAAGTATGTTCATCTATTACATTATTGTGGTAAAAAGTGCTATATATTGATATGCTTACTTCTTTAATTAAAAGTGTAGTTTCTTCTGTACACTATTCCTATTTATGCTTTTGGTAGAGATCTAACCTGGTATAGCAAGGATGCTTGCTTGCCCCTTGGAAGACAAGCCCATCTCATAACTTCATATGTAGGTATAGCCCTAAATAGACCATGAGGAGCTTCTATTTTTTGTACTTGAATATTTAGTAATATATTGGTTGTTTATATCTGTATACATCTTGGATCCAAGAGTCGCCCGTTTTTGCCTGATTCCCCTGTAATTCCCAATAATGACATGATGATAGGCCGGACAGTCCAAGAGGGGACCATATTATCTTTTGGGGAAAACATTTTCACTTGTATTTTAAAATGATGACTTTTGGGGGTTTATTTCATTCTCTGAGAGTTTTTGTGTGTGTAATATTATAAAAAAGAATTGTGTCATTTAAAGGGACAGTAAACACCAGAATTTTTGTTGTTTTAAAAGATAGATAATCCCTTTATTACCCATTCCCCAGTTTTGCATAAACAACACAGTTATATTAATATACTTTTTACCTCTGTGATTACCTTGTATCTAAGCATCTTCTGACAGCCCCCTGATCACATGACATTTTATTTATTATATATTGACTTTCATTTTAGCCAATTAGTGCAGTGTCTGCCACAACCCACGGGCGTGCTCACAATGTTATCTATAGGGTTTACCTGAACTAGCTCTCCCCTGCTGTGAAAAGCAAATACAAAAGCATGTGATTAGAGGCGGCCTTCAAGGGCTTAGAAATTATCATATGAGCCTTCCTAGGTCTAGCTTTCAATTAAGAATACCAAAAGAACAAAGCAAAATTGGTGATAAACGTAAATTGGAAAGTTGTTTAAAATGACATGCCCTATTTGAAACATGAAAGTTTTTTTTGGACTTGACTGTCCCTTTAAGACTCAAGAATGGTCTCCTTTATTCAAGAATACCTTCTGTTACTAAAATGTTTTTATACAACTTTAGGAGTTCCAGAAGTAGCCTCATGTGCCATCTAAAATATTTAAGGACTATTGTTCCTCTTGGGATTTCTTCTTTTAAGTATTAATGGTAAACTTAATGCATGTTTTACACTATTCTCATCTTTTATTGTTTTGTACTGTTTATATGCCTTGAAATGAGTCTCAAATAATAAAAATATTAAACAAAAAAAGGTTTTCTTTGTAGCATCCAAGAGTCAGGGAGTCATCAGTCCTAGAGGTTCTCCACAATCTTCAGCCAGTATTGTCAGTTTGTTTTTCCACGGATCACAATCCCAAACTTCCTCTTCCATTAATACTCCTGAAGCTCAAAATCATTAATTATCAAAACAAAATTATGATATTATTTTGGAATAAAGAAACAAATTGTGCCTGCTTAACCAGAAAAATTAAGACATGTTCAAGAGTTTATAATTTGTTTAAGGCGCTTAATGTTCCTTGGTACCTGTCATAAGTAAAACAGGTTAACATTTAACTAAATTGCAATTGATTTTTTAGAGAAATTAAATTCCTAATAAATTACATGAGAACCTAATTAAATATTTTCTAAACATTCAAGTTAAAGATTTACAAGAGAGTATAGTGGCAGCAGAAAAGGCAACCCCATCAATTAGTTGGAGAGAAACACAAGTCAAACTAATTAATAATTTTTATTTAACACCGTTCAGAATGAGCAAATGGGCAAAAGGGAAACAACCTGGTTATTGTTTTAAATGCAATAAAGAAGGAGCCGACCTACATCACTGCCTATGGTCATGTCCTAAGATCAGGCAATACTGGTTTAAGATAAACTTTTGGGTTAATAAATTCCTTCAAGACAATTTCCAGATGTCTGCGCAACATAGTTTTTTCTTATTAAATGATAGAATAGATAAAGGAGAACAACACTTAATAAACACAGTGATTTTGGCAGCACGTGTTTTAATATTTAAAAACTGAAAATCCACAGAGGCCCCTAAGGTCGCGGAATGTTCTAACTTAATTAAACAACAAATGTTTACTGAAATTCATGATTTAAAACCAGATTCGCAAAAACAATTTAGGCTCTTTTTTTTTAAATGGAAAGCGGTAATTCTATCTTGGCCCCGTTCATCACAATTACTTTGCATCGCCCCTTTAAAAGAAGCATTACCTTTCATCACGCTGATAGTAGAAGAGGTTCTTCCACGATATTGGTTAGACATGTAGTAGATATGAGAAAGAATAACAAAGTTTATGGAAGAAAAATGTGTCAGTGAAAGAATAGGTGGAAAGGTGGTAGAAAACAAAGAGGAAAATATAGCATTTCCTACAGAGTACTCGAAATGACATAATTAGTTTTGGAATGGGAGAGAAGGGCGAACATGGATCTTTTTAAGGCATATTAGTTTCAGAGAGGGGAACGGAGTCCCCTAGATATGTTAGTTTTTCTTATAAAATGGAATTAAAAGCAGTATGATACAAATACTGATATATGGGTTTGAATGGATCATACTACTAGTTTGGGTTAAAGAACAAGGCAATACAAGAGTTAAAAGAGAGGGAAAAAAAGGAAAAAAGAAAAATTGGTTATAATTGTAAACATTCATAGTATTATAACCAGTACGAATTTATGTATTGTTTAATGACAAGATTTAAAAATTAGGGTTTTTCTCTCTTTTTTTTTTTCTATCTCTTTTTGTTTTTTTCTTCTAATGTCTCCATAATCCTCTGATGGATAAAAAGTAATTACGGACACAGGGTTTTTTTTTGATATGTCAGAATTCGTATAATGAATATTATTTTGTCTGTATAGCCCTGCGAGGCGCTGACATTTTTGATTTTTATTGTATCTAGACTATTAATGTGATGGAGATATTAACTCAAATAAAAAGAAAAAAGATATAAAAAAAATAAAAAATAAAAAAAAAGAAAAAGGAAAAAAAAAACATTTAACTAAATTGCATTTTTACCTTGATTTACGTTTCAAAGAAGAAAATCATAATTTAATCTGTTATTGCTTGTTTTTCCTAACAGAACATGTCAGATATAATCTTAAATTGGTCATCACATTGGTCATCACATTCATTAATCAAATGTTAATGCACTATCGCCTAGATTTATAGTTCTGCGTTAGCCGTCCAAACCAGCGTTAGGGGGTCCTAATGCTGGTTTTGGCCGCCCGCTGGTATTTAGAATCTTGTAGGTAAGGGTCTAACGCTCACTTTCCAGCCGCGACTTTTCCATACCGCAGATCCCCTTACGCCAATTGCGTATCCTATCTTTTCAATGGGATCTTCCTAACGCCGGTATTTAGAGTCTTGGCTGAAGTGAGCGTTAGAACTCTAACAACAAGACTCCAGCCACAGAAAAAAGTCAGGAGTTAAGAGCTTTATGGGCTAATGCCAGTTCATAAAGCTCCTAACTACTGTGCTCTAAAGTACACTAACACCCATAAACTACCTATGCACCCCTAAACCGAGGTCCCCCCACATTGCCGCCACTCTAATAAAAATTTTTAACCCCTAATCTGCCAACCGCACACCACCGCAAACTACATTATCCCTATGTACCCCTAATCTGCTGCCCCTAATATCACCGACCCCTATATTATATTTATTAACCCCTAACCGGCATGCCCCAAAGAAAACAGCTCTTTTACATTTAAAAAAAACATACAATACCCCCCCCAACATTACAACCCACCATCCACATACCCCTAATCTAACCAAAACCCCCCTTAAAATACCTAACACTAAGCCCCTGAAGATCTCCCTACCTTATGTTCACCACGCCGGGTATCACCGATCCGTCCAGAAGAGGGTCCGAAGTCTTCATCCTATCCGGCAAGAAGAGGTCCAGAAGAGGGTCCGAAGTCTTCATCCTATCCGGCAAGAAGAGGACATCCGGACCGGTAGACATCTTCATCCAGGCGGCATCTTCTATCTTCTTCCATCCGGCGCGGAGCGGGACCAGCGAATAGAATGCAAGCTCAATTTGATTGGCTGATTGGTTCAGCCAATCGGATTGACCTTGAATCTGATTGGCTGATTCAATCAGCCAATCAGATTTTTCCTACCTTAATTCCGATTGGCTGATAGAATCCTATCAGCCAATCGGAATTCGAGGGATGCCATCTTGGATGACGTCACTTAAAGGAACCTTCATTCGTCTGGAGTCGCCGGAAGAAGAGGATGGATCCGCGTCGGCTGCTTCAAGATGGTCCCACTCCACACCGGATGGATGAAGATAGAAGACGCCGCCTGGGTGAACATGTCTACCGGTCTGGATGTCCTCTTCTTGCTGGATAGGATGAAGACTTCGGACCCTCTTCTGGACATCTTCTTGCCGGATAGGATGAAGACTTCGGACCCTCTTCTGGACGGATCGGTGATACCCGGCGTGGTGAAGATAAGGTAGGGAGATCTTCAGGTGCTTAGTGTTAGGTTTTTTAAGGGGTGTTTGGGTTAGATTAGGGGTATGTGGGTTGTAATGTTGGGGGGGGGGTATTGTATGTTTATTTAAATGCAAAAAAGAGCTGTTTTCTTTGGAACATGCCCGGCAAAAAGCCCTTTTAAGGGCTGGTAAGGAAATAGAGCTGTTAACTTTTTATTTTAGAATAGGGTAGGGCATTTTTTTATTTTGGGGGGCTTTGTTATTTTTTTTAGAGTAGGTGTAATTAGTTTAAAATTCTTGTAATCTTTTTTTATTTTTTGTAATTTAGTGTTTGTTTTTTTGTAATTTAGTTTAGTTGATTTAATTGTAGATAATTGTAGGTAGTTTATTTAATTAATTTATTGATAGTGTAGTGTTAGGTTTAATTGTAACTTAGGTTAGGATTTATTTTACAGGTAATTTTGTAATTATTTTAAGTAGGTAGCTATTAAATAGTTATTAACTATTTAATAGCTATTGTACCTGGTTAAAATAAATACAAAGTTGCCTGTAAAATAAATATAAATCCTAAAATAGCTACAATATAATTATTTGTTATATTGTAGCTATATTAGGGTTTATTTTACAGGTAAGTATTTAGTTTTAAATAGGATTAATTTATTTAATAAGTTAATTTATTTCGTAAGATAAAAATTATATTTAACTTAGGGGGGTGTTAGTGTTAGGGTTAGACTTAGCTTTAGGGGTTAATACATTTATTATAGCAGCGGCGAGGTCCGGTCGGCAGATTAGGGGTTAATACTTGAAGTTAGGTGTCGGCGATGTTAGGGAGGGCAGATTAGGGGTTAATACTATTTATTATAGGGTTTTTAAGGGCGGGAGTGAGGCGGTTTATGGGTTAATACATTTATTATAGTGGCGGCGAGGTCCGGTCGGCAGATTAGGGGTTAATAAGTGTAGTTAGGTAGCGGCGACTTTGGGGGGGGGCAGATTAGGGGTTAATAAATATTATGTAGGTGTCGGCGATGTTAGGGGCAGCAGATTAGGGGTACATAGGGATAATGTAGGTTGCGGCGGTGTATGGAGCGGCAGATTAGGGGTTAATAATAATATGCAGGGGTCAGCGATAGCGGGGGCGGCAGACTAGGGGTTAATAAGTGTAAGGTTAGGGGTGTTTAGACTCGGGGTACATGTTAGAGTGTAAGGTGCAGACTTAGGAAGTGTTTCCCCATAGGAAACAATGGGGCTGCGTTAGGAGCTGAACGCTGCTTTTTTGCAGGTGTTAGGTTTTTTTCCAGCTCAAACTGCCCCATTGTTTCCTATGGGGGAATCGTGCATGAGCACATTTTTGAAGCTGGCCGCGTCTGTAAGCAACGCTGGTATTGAGAGTTGGAGTGGCGGTAAATATGCATGTACGCTCCCTTTTTGGAGCCTAACGCAGCCCTTCAGAGAACTCTCAATACCAGCGGTGTTTAAAAGGTGCGGGGGGAAAAAGACACGCGTAGCTAACGCACCCCTTCTAACGCAAAACTCTAAATCTAGGTGTATGTTCTTTGTAACCTATCACGTGAGGGAGTAGGAAAATATCACTCCTAGCAGACCTATCAAACCTAGCAGCCCTATCAAACCTAGCAGCCCTAGCAGACCTATCAAACCTAGCAGCCCTAGCAGACCTATCAAACCTAGCTGACCTTTGTTCAAGAATCTGATGCCTTGGAGACACTTACTTTCTAAACATACCAAACACTTACTTTATGGTTTCTACATTTAACATTTGGTAATATTTCCAAATACACCAAAATGTATTATTCTTTAACCATAATAATACATAAAAAAAGTAATATACTGTATATTAAATATTCAAATTTAGATCAAAACAAAATTCTATTTGATCACTTTGTACTATATTGCAATTTATGTAAGTAATGAGTTTCAACACCAGCACTGTTATCCTGTATTGTAATATGTAGTGTGGGTCACAGGTGCTGGAAGTTACGCTTCTGCCTAGGGTTATTACAAACAGCACAAGAGTCCAAATTGCTTCTGCACTCCACGTATCTCCAAAAAACAGAAATCCGAGAGTGTATAAAAATATCAAACTTTATTCTTCTTAATATATTAAAAGCAAAAAATTTAACAGAGGGATCAGATCTCCAGGCACCAATGTGTTTGTGCAAAGCAATTTGGAGTCATAGAAAATGAGTAGGAATTAAAAAAAATGTAACCATAAAAGTATTATGTAGATTTTAAACCACCCAATATTTTAATTTCCCATAGGACTGACTGAACTAATTATTTATGCTTATACCTCTGTCTAAACTCACAAATCACAATATAAATTATTAAAACAAAACATCAAATATAAAATACCTTCTGTTAGGAAATTTAGTAAAAATATGATGCAGGAGATTGCCATTTTTATGATAATTAACTCCTAATTTTGAGGTACCACTTCTAAAATGGTGTCTCACACACCCTGGCCTAGATTTGGAGTTTTGTCGGTAACGACCCGCGTAGCTAACGCTGGCTTTTTTCTGGCCGCACCATAAAAATAACTCTGGTATTGAGAGTCCACAAAAAGGCTGCGTTAGGCTCCAAAAAAGGAGCGTAGAGCATTTTTAACGCAGCTTCAACTCTCGATACCAGAGTTGCTTACGGACGCGGCCAGCCTCAAAAACGTGCTCGTGCACGATTCCCCCATAGGAAACAATGGGGCTGTTTGAGCTGAAAAAAAACCTAACACCTGCAAAAAAGCCGCGTTCAGCTCCTAACGCAGCCCCATTGTTGTCTATGGGGAAACACTTCCTACGTCTGCACCTAACACCCTAACATGTACCCCAAGTCTAAACACCCCTAACCTTACACTTATTAACCCCTAATCTGCCGCCCCCGCTATCGCTGACCCCTGCATATTATTTTTAACCCCTAATCTGCCGCTCCGTAAACCGCCGCTACTTACATTATCCTTATGTACCCCTAATCTGCTGCCCCTAACACCGCCGACCCCTATATTATATTTATTAACCCCTAATCTGCCCCCCACAACGTCGCCTCCACCTAACTACACTTATTAACCCCTAATCTGCCAAGCGGACCTGAGCGCTACTATAATAAAGTTATTAACCCTTAATCCGCCTCACTAACCCTATAATAAATAGTATTAACCCCTAATCTGCCCTCCCTAACATCGCCGACACCTAACTTCAAACATTAACCCCTAATCTGCCGACCGGAGCTCACCGCTACTATAATAAATGTATTAACCCCTAAAGATAAGTCTAACCCTAACACTAACACCCCCCTAAGTTAAATATAATTGTTATCTAACTAAATTAATTAACTCTTATTAAATAAATTATTCCTATTTAAATCTAAATACTTACCTGTAAAATAAATCCTAATATAGCTACAATATAAATTATTATTACATTGTAGCTATTTTAGGATTAATATTTATTTTACAGGCAACTTTGTAATTATTTTAACCAGGTACAATAGCTATTAAATAGTTAAGAACTATTTAATAGTTACCTAGTTAAAATAATTACAAAATTACCTGTCAAATAAATCCTAACCTAAGTTACAATTAAACCTAACACTATACTATCCTTAAATGAATTAAATAAAATACCTACAATTACCTACAATTAAACCTAACACTACACTATCAATAAATAAATTAAATACAATTCCTACAAATAACTACAATGAAATAAACTAACTAAAGTACAAAAAATAAAAAAGAACTAAGTTACAAAAAATAAAAAAATATTTACAAACATAAGAAAAATATTACAACAATTTTAAACTAATTACACCTACTCTAAGCCCCCTAATAAAATAACAAAGACCCCCAAAATAACAAAATGCCCTACCCTATTCTAAATTACTACATTTCAAAGCTCTTTTACCTTACCAGCCCTGAACAGGGCCCTTTGCGGGGCATGCCCCAAGAAATTCAGCTCTTTACAATACAATACCCCCCCCCCAACATTACAACCCACCACCCACATACCCCTAATCTAACCCAAACCCCCCTTAAATAAACCTAACACTAAGCCCCTGAAGATCTTCCTACCTTGTCTTCACCCTACCAGGTTCACCGATCCGTCCTGAAGAGCTCCTCCGATGTCCTGATCCAAGCCCAAGCGGGGGGCTGAAGAGGTCCATGATCCGGCTGAAGTCTTCATCCAAGCGGGAGCTGAAGAGGTCCATGATCCGGATGAAGTCTTCTATCAACGGCATCTTCAATCTTCTTTCTTCCGGATCCATCTTGCAGACCTCCGACGCGGAACATCCTCTTCTCCCGACGCCTACTAGCCGAATGACGGTTCCTTTAAGGGACGTCATCCAAGATGGCGTCCCTCGAATTCCAATTGGCTGATAGGATTCTATCGTTAGACTTAGCTTTAGGGGTTAATACATTTATTATAGTAGCGTGAGCTCCGGTCGGCAGATTAGGGGTTAATGTTTGAAGTTAGGTGTCGGTGATGTTAGGGAGGGCAGATTAGGGGTTAATACTATTTATTATAGGGTTAGTGATGCGGATTAGGGGTTAATAACTTTATAATAGTAGCGGTGCGGTCCGCTCGGCAGATTAGGGGTTAATAAGTGTAGGCAGGTGGAGGCGACGTTGTGGGGGGCAGATTAGGGGTTAATAAATATAATACAGGGGTCGGCGGTGTTAGGGGCAGCAGATTAGGGGTACATAAGTATAACGTAGGTGGCGGTCGGCAGATTAGGGGTTAAAAAAATTTAATCGAGTGGCGGCGATGTGGGGGGGCCTCAGTTTAGGGGTACATAGGTAGTTTATGGGTGTTAGTGTACTTTAGAGTACAGTAGTTAAGAGCTTTATGAACCGGCGTTAGCCCAGAAAGCTCTTAACTACTGACTTTTTTCTGCGGCTGGAGTTTTGTCGTTAGATGTCTAACGCTCACTTCAGCCACGACTCTAAATACCGGAGTTAGAAAGATCCCATTGAAAAGATAGGATACGCAATTGACGTAAGGGGATCTGCGGTATGGAAAAGTCGCGGCTGAAAAGTGAGCGTTAGACCCTATTTTGAGTGACTCCAAATACCGGAGTTAGCCTAAAACCAGCGTTAGGAGCCTCTAACGCTGGTTTTCACGGCTAACGCCAAACTCCAAATCTAGGCCCCTGTGTTTTATTTGGGGGGGTTTGGTTGGGTATACTATTTAATAAGGTTTCCTCCTTATATCCTTTAAAAGGGACAGTAAACACAATGATATTTTTATATAATTTGTTAAGTTATGTGAAACAACTGCAATATATTTTCTTTTCTTTTTTTGCCATCTTTTCATGTAATTTAGCTCTGAAAATTGAGCAATTTCTAATTCTCAGAACTTGAAATGCACACTGCTAACTTCTCAAGGCCAACTCTGATACATACATTTGCCTAATTGGATTTATCAGATAACAACTGCAAAATAATGCATTTTATACTAAATTTATGACACTGACTAAACTTGTCTGTTGACTAAAGACCAGATTGGCTCCTCCAAATAAGAAAATGGTGGTTGGAGTTTGGCTATTGAAAGTTGCAGTAAAAAGGCTGTAATTTGTTTTAAAAATGTTTAGATGTAGCTTATATGTTATAGTAACACAATATAAATGTCTATTTCAGACTCGCCAGAAACACCAGTTATGAAGCAGCGGTCTAAAGACCGCTGCTTCATAACCCTGTCCGCCTGCTCTGATGAGGCGGACAGGAATCGCCGGAAATCAACACGATCGAGTACGATCGGGTTGATTGACACCTCCCTGCTGGCGGCCGATTGGCTGCAAGTCAGCAGGGGGCGGCGTTGCACCAGCAGCTCTACGCATTCAGCAAGGTCTTGCGGACTTGATCCGCACTGTCGAATCAGGTCCGCAAGACCTTTGATAAATAGGCCCCAATGACTAGAATTGTTGTTATCATTATTGGATGTTTTATGGACTTCAGGACTAGATGACAGCACTTCTTCTACAACAAACCTGAATACAAATGAAGTTATGAAAAGAGAATACAGCCATCAAGTATAAACACCAAAATCACTTTAAAGCAATTGTCTGCTAAAACTAAGAAATCTGTCATCTTATCTCAGAAGGTCAAAAATATCAAATTAAAAATAATCACACATCTTTCCTTTTATTGCAAGAAATACCTGCATATACTTTTTTATTTTAAGGCAAAACAGTGTACAAAAGAATCAGTATTATATTTAAGAGAGTTGATCACTTCAGTTTAAAGGAAACAAAACTAAAACTTTTATGATTCAGATAGGACATTCAGTCTAAAAACAAACAAAACTTTCTCTATTACTTCTGCTATCAAATGTATGTCTTGGTATCCTTTATTGAAACTTACCCCATTTTCATTACACTCTGAATCATGAAAGTTTAATTTGGACGTCCCTTTAAAGCAATATGCAGGGTCATGCGCTAGTGCTTGAGTTGGTCAGCGGCCATATGCAGTGTTGGGATTCACAACTTTAAGCAACAGGTTCTCAACATGTCTATAATACAAACCCTGGGAACCTGGGGCATTTTACAAAAAGGTTTGCAAGAACTGGTGAGAACTGGCTGAATCCTACCACTGTCAAAGTTCCCATCGACAGCAGCACTCACCAATCTGCATCAAATATTCACATATTTATTGGAATCTTCCAATGGTACAAGAATCCCACCACTGGCAATATGACATTATACTCACCCATATACTTAAATATGTAATAAAGATTAATTTATTAGGGAGAAGAAAATTATTTACAAATGTCATTATCTCCACTCTTGATACAAATGTCATTATCTCCACTTGATTTCCCTTTAGTAATTAACTTGATATATTGGTGAGCACTGGAATTCATTTTCTTGTTGCATAATCATTTTCTATTAAAGGGACATAATACTCACATGCTAAATCACTTGAAACTGATGCAGCATAACTGTAAAAAGCTGACAGGAAAATATCACCTGAGCATCTCTATGTAAAAAAGGAAGATATTTTACCTCACAACTTCCTCAGCTCAGCAGAGTAAGTTCTGTGTAAAAAGTTAAACTTCAGCTGCTTTCCAGCTGCAGGTAAAAAAAGAAAAGGAATAAATGAACAGCAGCGAATCATCATCAGAAGTGCTGAGACCATGAGCTCTTTTACTGTGATCTTATGAGAGTTCACTTAAAGGGACAGTTTAGTCCAATATAAACTTTTATGATTCAGATAGAGAACGTAATTTTAAACAATTTTCCAATTTACTTTTATCACCAATTTTGCTTTGTTCTCTTGGTATTCTTATTTGAAAGCTAAACCTAGGAGGTTTATATGCTAATGTCTAAGTCCTATGTCTAAGGCCGCCTCTTCTCTCAGGGCATTTTGACAGTTTTACACCACTAGAGGGTGTTAGTTCATGTGTGATAGATAACACTGTGCTTAAGCACATGGAGTTCCAGTGAGCCAGCTCTGATTGGCTAAAATGGATGTCTGTCAAAAGAACTGAAATAAGGGGGCAGTTTGCAGAGGCTTAGATACAAGGTAATCACAGAGGTAAAAGGTGTATTTATATAACTGTGTTGGTTATGCAAAACTAGGTAATGGGTAATAAAGGGATTATCTATCTTTTAAAGCAATAAACATTCTGGTGTAGACTGTCCCTTTAACTCTTATGATATTTCTTAGTAAACTTCCTTAAACTGAATAGGGAAATAAGATGAGTGTGCATGAGGCTCACTCCATTGCCTTTCCTGGGACTGGAATACTGATTTGCTGCTTAAAGCCCTTTACAAAGGGATGTAAATACTTAGGACATTTTGAGTTAAAATATCTTTCTTTTTTACATAGAGATGTTCAGGTGATATTTCCCTGTCAGCTTTTTACAGCTATGCTACATCACTTTCAAGTGTTTTAACATTTGGGTATCATGGCCCTTTAACATATAATCTTAGTAGTGCCATCTTAAATATTAAACACATTTAAAGGGATACTAAACCCAAACTATTTATTTCATGATTCAGACAGAGCATGCAATTTTAAGCAACTTTCTAATTTACTCCTATTATTATTTTTTCTTCATTCTCTTGCTATCTTCATTTGAAAAAGCAGGTTTGTAAGGTTATGAGCTGGCCCATTTTTGGTCCAGCACCTGGGTTTGCTACATTTAGCCACCAATCAGCAGCGGGTACCCAGGTGCTGAACCAAAAATGGGCCAGCTCCTATGCTTACATTCCTGCTTTTTCAAATAAAGATAGCAAGATAACGAATACAAATTTATAATAGGTGTAAATCAGAAAGTTACTTAAAATTGCATGCTCTATCTGAATAATGAAAGAAAAAAATTGGGTTTAGTATCCCTTTAAACAATTTATCAGTTCCAAAGCTCTATATATCCATCTACAAGTCACTAGTTGCATATAATGTATGTAATCAATATATTAACTGTATACTCACATCTCCTAAGTAACTGTATTTGCCTTTAAGAATCATTCTGTAAAGTCTTGTACGATTTTCATCCTCAAAGGGCATAGATCCACTTAGTAGTATATATGTGATCACACCAAGTGCCCACATATCTACTGCATTGCTATAAGGTTTTCGCAGAATAATTTCAGGGGCAATGTATTCTGGAGTTCCACAAATGGTCCTCATAGACCAGTCTCCCTCTTTGTTACCAGAGTTTGCCAAACCAAAATCAGTGACTAAAATCTTTGAGTCAGCCCCTGGGTGATAATAAAGAAGGTTTTCTGGTTTTAGATCCCTATGTGTTATGCCCAATCCATGAAGATAGTTTATTCCATCTAAAACCATCTGAAGTACCTTGGTAGCATCCCGTTCTGTAAATGATCCTTTAGCAATGATTCGATCAAATAACTCTCCACCGGTAGCGAGTTCCATCACCATGTAAACTCGATCATGAGCTTCAAAAACCTCAATAAGCTGAATGATGTTATGATGACTAACCCTCCTTAGGATGTTTAGTTCAGACTCACATACTTCTTTCCCCTCTTTGGCTCTTGTTTCAATCATTTTTATAGCAAACGGCTGTCGGGTGGCTCTGTGCTCAACTCTTACAACTCTGCTGAAACTACCCCTCCCGATGAGAGCCTTGATGTCATATCTAGAAGAGAAAGACACTGATCATAACTATGCATAAATATATTATGAGTTCCATAATGATAACATTATCTTCTATCTGATTTAGGGTGTGGGTGATTCTATGATGGAATGATTTTTAATAGTTAGCTTTATAAGACTCTTGCTGAATGCAGAAGAACTAATGTGGGCACAAGAATATGAATGCATCTGTCAGACACCTTTCTCAAAACTCTAAAAGGTACCAAAAACAATAGGCTACTGAGAAACCCTATAGGACTGCTCAATTCAGTACTGCTTCTGTGGTAGCTGTTTTCACTTCAACTGTTTCATGCATCTAATCCTTCTTATGATTCTCATGAGATTATAAATGTAAAACTATATAAATCTAAATTTGGTATATCAGATGTTAGGAAATGTAAACATAGCTTTTACTTAAAGGGACACTGAACCCATTTTTTTTTTCATGATTCAGATAGATCATGAAATTTTAAGCAACTTTCTAATTTAATCCTATTATCACATTTTCTTCATTCTCTTGGTATCTTTATTTGAAATGCAAGTTTAGATGCCGAACCATTTTTGATGAACAACCTGGGTTGTCCTTGTTGATAGGTGGATAAATTCATCCACCAATAAAAAAATGCTGTCCAGAGTCCTAAACCAAAAAAAAAAAAAAAGGTTAGATGCCTTCTTTATCAAATAAAGATAGCAAGAGAACAAAGAAAAAATGATAATAGGAGTAAATTACAAAGTTGCTTAAACTCGCATGCTCTATCTGAATCATGAAAGAAAAAAATTTGGTTTCAGTGTCCCTTTAAAATGTGACTTAGATTTAAAAAAGTCAGCACTGCTATCCTTAAAGGGACAAGAAACCCAATTTCTTTCTTGATTCAGATAGGGAATACAATTTTTAACAACTTTGGAATTTACTTCTATTATCTAATTTGCTTCATTTCCTTGTTATCCTTTGTTGAAGAATCAGCAATGCATTACTGGGACCTAGTAAACACATTGGGTGAGACAATAACATGAGGCATATATGTGCAGTCATCAATCAGCAGTTCCTGAGTCTACCTAGGTATTGTTTTCAACAAAGAGTTACCAAGAGAACAAAACAAATTAAAAAATACAAGTAGATTGAAAAGTTATTTAAAATTGCATGCTCTATCTGAATCATGAAAGAAAACATCTGGGTTTCATATCGCTTTAAAGTATTTTTTTATACTTCTGTATAGTATATACAGGGCTTCAACTAAAAATTTTAGGACCCCTTACTTAACCATTGATCACCCCCGCCCTCTTTGACATGTGCAATTTTTGGCCAAGTGACTAAAACATATATGCATTTTATTCTTAAGTGTAGTCAAACTTGGAAATGTTGTAAAGATAGTAACACACAGACACACTTACACACTGAAACAAACACCCATACACTGAAACACACATTCACACATAAGGATTCACATATAGACACTCTAGCGGACACGCAAAGAAACACACAAATACACTCAGACACAGACATCCACACAGACACTCAGCACTTGTCTACATTGACCTCACAAGTAATGAGGCAGACTACAGCTTTGTCAAAAAAGGAGATTTACAAGACAAAATATGGAGTTCTGATTATCTTTTTGTCAAGGAAGATGCCAACTATATGATGAAAACAGCATGCAGTGGCTGAAAGGAAGGACCCTGAACTGCCTAAACAATAATTTAAAGGTTAAGTGGTGGATTGGTGACTTCTGGAAAGGTCTCATTAGTCTCAATGTCTGTAGAAAGATGTGAATAATCAGAAGTAAGGTCAAAATGTCCTAAAAAGTAACAGACAATGGACACACACACACACACACAAACTCAAACATAAACTTACACATACACCAAGGAAACACCCACAGAGACTGCCTCAGAAAACACAGAAAGGCATACACACTCAGACACCCACAGAAAACACAGAAAGACATACACACAAAGAGAGACACCCACAGAAAACACACAAAGACATACATACACACACATCCTCACTGAGAAATCCACAGAAAACACACAAAGACATACACACACACACACACATCCTTACAGAGACACCCACAGAAAATGCACAAAGACATACACACACACCCTCACAGAGACACCCACAGAAAACACACATATATATGCACACACCCTCTCAGAGACATCCACAGAAAATGCACAGACATATGCACACACCCACCCAGAGACACACACAGACATATGCACAACACCCTCACAGAGACACCCACAAAAAACACAGACATACGCACACCCTCACAGATACACCCACAGAAAACACAGACATACACACACACACAGACATACACAGAAAACACAAAAATACATACACACCCACCCTTACAGAGGCATCCACAGAAAATACACAAAGACCTACATACACACACACACCCTCACAGAGACACCTACAGAAAATGCATAAAGACACACACACACCCTCACAGAGACAGCTACAGAAAATGCATAAAGACAGACACACACACTCACATAGAGAGAACTACAGAAAACAAAATACATACACACTCATAGAGACACCAACAAAAGCACAAAGAAATAAACACAGACACCCACAGAAACACTCAAAGGAGTTAAAATGTCTGCACATTGCCATCCCCTAAATCAACAGTGTGGGACATACATGATAAACAAAATAGCAGAAATTAAGAGATCACTTTATTAAGAATCATATTTTTAAATGTGCAGACAAAAATACTTCTGTGAATTCAAAATTGTACATTAATGATCTGTCAGAATTGGTAATTGAAGAAAAGTACTTTTGAAAGGTTGACATATGTTTGGGGGGGTTTCCCCCCATTTTACCTTACCAAGAGCACCACTTCAAATCTGGTGTACAAATGTTCCCATCTGTTAGCTGTACTTATGGCTGTACTCAGTCTCATACCATTAGATCTGGTTAAATGCAGGATTTAGGTTTGTTTGTATGTATTTCAAAGTTAAGTCAGCTGTAGTGTAAACTGAACAGTGTCAAGTTAACCTATCTCATTTCAAACACTCAGCAATCTTAGCCTGAGAGCATAACATTTTATGCAGATGTAAAAATCTTAGATGAAATGCCTCCTGGCATCTGGAAAGTCCTTGAATAAAGGGGCAGTTATCTGGAATGTAATTTTATATATATATATATATATATATATCTTTTGTCTATTGAGGAGGAAACATTTCTGCATGGTTTTAAATATAGAATTTCTACAGCATTGTCAAATAATCATAAACACACTGCTGCATATTGCTAAAAAAAAGTACCACACTGAAGTTACAATCCGAAATTGCACAATGAAATAAAAAAACATTTACTAAGTAAGTCCTACCTCCTCTACAAATGAAAGTGATCTGCCGTCTGACTCAGGCACACTGTACAAATTAAAGTGCCAAGTCTGTCTCACACTGTACATAGTGGTTTAGTGCACACTCAGAAATTCTCTTTTTTTATAATAGTTGTGCTTGCCTCATCAGGCCCCCTGGCCCAGTGGGCCCCTGACAGGAGTCACCCCTTTCACCCCCTGATCGCAGCCCTGAGTATATATCAACAATTATGCACTGGTTTGAAAAAGATCTGTATTAAAATTGTTCATTGAAACAATAAATGTGCATTCCAAAGGGGTTGTTTGTAGTATGCAACATTTTGGCCTAGATTACAAGTTGAGTGCAAAACTAATAGCACTATTGAGCACTAATATAGCTCAAGTTAAATAAATTGTGCTTGTATTCTTGTGCTCATATTACAAGTTAAAAATAAAAAAATGCACTTCTATGGGGCACACTACACAACCCTCTTGTGGCGTTTGTTTTTGCGCTAAAGCCGAAGGTGCCTTAAAAATACTTTCTCCACTATGAAGAAATTGTTATTTTAATTTATATTTATATACTGTATATATAAAATGTTTAACATTTACTTATAAATATATTTAATATATATATATATATATATATATATATATATATATATATATATATATATATATATATATAAATGAGAAACAAAAGCAAACACTGCTCTGGCGACCAAGGTGCTGTTAATAACAAAAGTGTTTATTCATCCAGACAGGACATAGTCAGCAAAAAAGAACACCTGACATGTTTCGCGCAGGCGTACCTGCGCTTCATCAGAGGTGATAAGACACCACAGGTGAGTCCCTAATAAAGCTGAGCTGCACCAATAAGAAAGAAGGATAACTAACACACACCCTTAAAGACAGAGAGTGGCAAATATGTATATACATATATCCATGTGTACAGCATTATATTAATACATGATGATAAACTCACTAACAATGAAAAATTAGCTAAATACATATAAATTAGAAAACTGTTCGTACATATAAATCCAATCAAATGATAATTATAACAGTAATAAAAATAAAATAAAAATATGAAATAAAAATAATAACAACAATTTGTAAATGCAGTAGCAATGTTACAAAATAGCTAACATAAAATAAAAATAACCAATAATAATAAATCAGGAATATATTGAGTAGAAATTATCACAAAGTGTGACCATTGATACTCAGGTTATTTTTAAAAATAAGGAAAAAGAAAGCATCACATAAAAATAAATTATAATAGTTAGAAAGCATATGTAGTCTATACCAATAGTTAGCAAGTAATCTGTATATAGTATATCAATTCTAATTGTTGCTAACAGATTTAATAGGTAAAAAAAAAAAATTTTTATTACATATGTTCACAAATACAAAATACCAAAAGCATATTAATCTACACTAACATCACAGGAAAAAGTGAGTGTCAAATGGTAACTTTATTATAGTGTATGTATATGCCTCTAACTAAATTCAACTCTAACTAGCTATTATAGCTAAGGTAGTAGGTTAAGAAGATATAACCATATACTGTACACATCATTATATGTGTATGTATATTATCATAATGTAATATATCTAAGAATTGGTGAGAAGAGTAGATTATTGTTAACATTGAGTCCATGGGATATTATCAAAAATTCTATTTGTTCTTGCTTTATTTTATGTTTCATCCTTTGGATTTGCTTATTTGGGGATGGGAAAAGATAAATTTAATATATATGGACCCTGGTGTAGACATCTCTTAGTTATTAATATACTCTGTCTATCTATATATGTCCATCCAAACCAACCAATAATTAGAGTACCTAGGATTTAACAAAATATTCATTTGGAGAATTTAAACAGTTAAAGTAGCTTAATATGTAACTATAAGAGATCCTCAATGCAGTAGAAACAGTAGGTATAAGACCTTTGTTTTTGCGCTAAAGCCGAAGGTGCCTTAAAAATACTTTCTCCACTATGAAGAAATTGTTATTTTAATTTATATATATATACTGTATATATATAAAATGTTTAACATTTACTTATAAATATATTTAAAAAAAATATATATATTTATATATATAGAAGATCAATGCTATTTCAAATATTTCTAAAAAAGTATTTTTTCTAAAAAAGTCACTTTGTTTCATATCGCTTTAAAGTATTTTTTTATACTTCTGTATAGTATATACAGGGCTTCCACTAAAAATTTTAGGACCCCTTACTTAACCATTGATCACCCCCGCCCTCTTTGACATGTGCAATTTTTGGCCAAGTGACTAAAACATATATGCATTTTATTCTTAAGTGTAGTCAAACTTGGAAATGTTGTAAAGATAGTAACACACAGACACACTTACACACTGAAACAAACACCCATACACTGAAACACACACTCACACATAAGGATTCACATATAGACACTCTAGCAGACACGCAAAGAAACACACAAATACACTCAGACACAGACACCCACACAGACACTCAGCACTTGTCTACATTGACCTCACAAGTAATGAGGCAGACTACAGCTTTGTCAAAAAAGGAGATTTACAAGACAAAATATGGAGTTCTGATTATCTTTTTGTCAAGGAAGATGCCAACTATATGATGAAAACAGCATGCAGTGGCTGAAAGGAAGGACCCTGAACTGCCTAAACAATAATTTAAAGGTTAAGTGGTGGATTGGTGACTTCTGGAAAGGTCTCATTAGTCTCAATGTCTGTAGAAAGATGTGAATAATCAGAAGTAAGGTCAAAATGTCCTAAAAAGGAACAGACAATGGACACACACACACACACACACACAAACTCAAACATAAACTTACACATACACCAAGGAAACACCCACAGAGACTGCCTCAGAAAACACAGAAAGGCATACACACTCAGACACCCACAGAAAACACAGAAAGACATACACACAAAGAGAGACACCCACAGAAAACACACAAAGACATACATACACACACATCCTCACTGAGAAATCCACAGAAAACACACAAAGACATACACACACACACACATCCTTACAGAGACACCCACAGAAAATGCACAAAGACATACACACACACCCTCACAGAGACACCCACAGAAAACACACATATATATGCACACACCCTCTCAGAGACATCCACAGAAAATGCACAGACATATGCACACACCCACCCAGAGACACACACAGACATATGCACAACACCCTCACAGAGACACCCACAAAAAACACAGACATACGCACACCCTCACAGATACACCCACAGAAAACCCAGACATACACACACACACAGACATACACAGAAAACACAAAAATACATACACACCCACCCTTACAGAGGCATCCACAGAAAATACACAAAGACCTACATACACACACACACCCTCACAGAGACACCTACAGAAAATGCATAAAGACACACACACACTCACATAGAGAGAACTACAGAAAACAAAATACATACACACTCATAGAGACACCAACAAAAGCACAAAGAAATAAACACAGACACCCACAGAAACACTCAAAGGAGTTAAAATGTCTGCACATTGCCATCCCCTAAATCAACAGTGTGGGACATACATGATAAACAAAATAGCAGAAATTAAGAGATCACTTTATTAAGAATCATATTTTTAAATGTGCTGACAAAAATACTTCTGTGAATTCAAAATTGTACATTAATGATCTGTCAGAATTGGTAATTGAAGAAAAGTACTTTTGAAAGGTTGACATATGTTTGGGGGGGTTTCCCCCCATTTTACCTTACCAAGAGCACCACTTCAAATCTGGTGTACAAATGTTCCCATGTGTTAGCTGTACTTATGGCTGTACTCAGTCTCATACCATTAGATCTGGTTAAATGCAGGATTTAGGTTTGTTTGTATGTATTTCAAAGTTAAGTCAGCTGTAGTGTAAACTGAACAGTGTTAAGTTAACCTATCTCATTTCAAACACTCAGCAATCTTAGCCTGAGAGCATAACATTTTATGCAGATGTAAAAATCTACCTGCGCTTCATCAGAGGTGATAAGACACCACAGGTGAGTCCCTAATAAAGCTGAGCTGCACCAATAAGAAAGAAGGATAACTAACACACCCCCTTAAAGACAGAGAGTGGCAAATATGTATATACATATATCCATGTGTACAGCATTATATTAATACATGATGATAAACTCACTAACAATGAAAAATTAGCTAAATACATATAAATTAGAAAACTGTTCGTACATATAAATCCAATCAAATGATAATTATAACAGTAATAAAAATAAAATAAAAATATGAAATAAAAATAATAACAACAATTTGTAAATGCAGTAGCAATGTTACAAAATAGCTAACATAAAATAAAAATAACCAATAATAATAAATCAGGAATATATTGAGTAGAAATTATCACAAAGTGTGACCATTGATACTCAGGTTATTTTTAAAAATAAGGAAAAAGAAAGCATCACATAAAAATAAATTATAATAGTTAGAAAGCATATGCAGTCTATACCAATAGTTAGCAAGTAATCTGTATATAGTATATCAATTCTAATTGTTGCTAACAGATTTAATAGGTAAAAAAAAAATTTTTTTATTACATATGTTCACAAATACAAAATACCAAAAGCATATTAATCTACACTAACATCACAGGAAAAAGTGAGTGTCAAATGGTAACTTTATTATAGTGTATGTATATGCCTCTAACTAAATTCAACTCTAACTAGCTATTATAGCTAAGGTAGTAGGTTAAGAAGATATAACCATATACTGTACACATCATTATATGTGTATGTATATTATCATAATGTAATATATCTAAGAATTGGTGAGAAGAGTAGATTATTGTTAACATTGAGTCCATGGGATATTATCAAAAATTCTATTTGTTCTTGCTTTATTTTATGTTTCATCCTTTGGATTTGCTTATTTGGGGATGGGAAAAGATAAATTTAATATATATGGACCCTGGTGTAGACATCTCTTAGTTATTAATATACTCTGTCTATCTATATATGTCCATCCAAACCAACCAATAATTAGAGTACCTAGGATTTAACAAAATATTCATTTGGAGAATTTAAACAGTTAAAGTAGCTTAATATGTAACTATAAGAGATCCTCAATGCAGTAGAAACAGTAGGTATAAGACCTTTGTTTTTGCGCTAAAGCCGAAGGTGCCTTAAAAATACTTTCTCCACTATGAAGAAATTGTTATTTTAATTTATATATATATATACTGTATATATATAAAATGTTTAACATTTACTTATAAATATATTTAAAAAAAAAATAATATATATATATATATATAGAAGATCAATGCTATTTCAAATATTTCTAAAAAAGTATTTTTTCTAAAAAAGTCACTTTGTTTTAAAGGGATATGGTATATGTCAAGATGTTTGATATGAACATATGTGTGTGTGTATATATTTGTATGAGTATATACATTATATATGTATACATTATATATATATATTTATGTGTGTGTATGTTCGTATATACACATGTATACGTATATACTGTATGTGTCCAGTCAAACACCTTGTCATATACCATATCCCTTTAAAACACTTTCACATTTAATATGTATATATAAGTATAATAGTTTGGTTCTGAATGGCAGTGGAGACTTCCGTTTGGGGTGGAGCCTAAACAAACGTGCTCCCTGTGTGCGGTGACTGAGCACCGCTGGAAAATCTACCCAAGCCTTTTCACCATCTAACCCGGGGTTTGCAAACGGGTGTTGTGTGTGGTGGTGCACGCAGCCATATCATCAGGCTGTTGGCAGCTGCCGGGAACACGTGTCAGGAAGCCGGCGTTATGCTGCCGCTGGTGAGTTGGAGACGCCGCCTTGCGGAGGGACCCTTGACGGCCTGGTGTATTTCGTCAAGCTAAGGACCAGCCTTTTGCATCCCGTTAGTGGAGGTGAAGTGCCCTCTCTGCTGCAAAGGTCCTCTATAGCGCCTCATCACCGGGTCTGAAGAGAACAGTCCCAGCTGCAAGTAGAAGCTTTTTTTCTTGTTTCCCCTTATTGTTGCTACTTCTTCGCCTCTTGGTGTTTATTGCTGTTACTTAAGGGGAGTGATCTAGAAAAGCTTAAATGTGAGATGCTTGGTTTATTTGCCTATTGCTGAGAAGGGACATAGTAAGATCTATCCCTGCAAAAGGAAATATTCTACACCCATTGCTAATAATTGGGAACTTGCATGTGGTCCTCAGGACATTATATATCTTAGCAAATCGTTTGGAGACAAAATTCTGCCCTAAGTTACCTGTTAGAATGTGACATTTGCATTTGTTCAGCAGAAGGACATTTCTGTCAGGAACAGGGATAGGCAAGGTGTCCGTATACGGACACTGGTGTCCGTGACTGGTCCCTGCAGTGTCCGCCACCCGTTTTGTGGAGGGGAGGGAGGAGTAGGACAGATGAATGGTGGTCCTCACTCCTCCTTGACCCAAGAGGCGCCCCGCTTAGTAGCGGGAAAGTGAGGGAAGAAGGAAGCTGCCTGCAGTCAACTAACCGTAAGTCGTGACTTATCCCAATTCCTTGATCTGTGTGGCAGCGTGATGCTGGTGTCTGTGTGTAGAAGACCGCTGCCTACTCTGACAAACCTTACATAACCAACCATGATGATCATGCAATTAACATCAAGGTGGGTGGGTTTGGTCAGGAGGTACAGACTCTCAATATAACTCCCAAAAAATAAAAGGTAATACCACCAGCAGTCTTTATATAAATGTTATTTTAAACTTGTTTGATTAGATAACTAATTTGTACTTGAGGAACTAGACCAGGGGCGTCCAACGTGCAGCCCATTTGACAGCAAAGTGTCGCTTTCCTGACTTATAGAAACATAGAATATGTCGGCAGATAGGAACCATTCGGTCTATCTAGTCTGCCCAATTTTCTGAATAATTTTATTAGTTCCTCGCCTTATCTTATATCTAGCATAACCTTAGGCCTATCCCATGCATGTTTAAACTTCTTCACTGTCTCTACCACTTCTGCTGGATGGCTATTCCACCACGTATCCACTACCCCCTCTGTAAAGAGTGTTTTTTGATGTTTTTAAATTGAAATGTACCTTGGTGTCCTTCAATAACGTCTGTACTTTTTAAAATGTCCGCCATAGCCTTGGTCTGTGCCTATCCCTGGTCAGGAAGAAACAGAGGAGAGCCGCTGGATATTTCTTCTAATTTATCTGGTCATAATGTAAAAAGAGCTAAGGACTTTAGAGGCTTTCTTCCTGAGGCAGCAAATTGTTTATATATATATATATATCTGTGCCAGGTGCTATTTCTCTGTTTTTTTTTTCTATTACAGAGGGAGACCTTGTCATTTACTACTAATGTTAATTAAGCATTAAATCTTAGAACTAACACCCTTAAGAAGGCTAAAAATATCTTACGGGTTCATTGAAAAAATGTTATGTATTGATTAACATGTCTATGGCAGAAATATTCACTTGTTAGTGGCTACCTTTATAAATCCTCATAATTTCATCTTGGCTGATTTCTTAGCCTAACTACAGAAGGGTTTATATGTTCTGCTTACATTGATAATACTTAGTATCTATATTAGTCCGGCCTGCCTCTGGACTAATAGGGATCTGTTAATTACTCTCCAGTTGAACTCTAAATAATTATCTAACTGGAGTACGCTTTCTCTGCACCCCTGTATTCAGGGAGTAAGAATGTAGCTGATTTGTAGCCTTGTATTACCAGTTACTACTGTCCAAGCAGCCAGGGTGGTATGTACTCAAACCAGATAATATTCATCCTACTATAGAAACCTTGTTGTGTGCTGAAATCTGCAGGGAAATTTTTTGTTCTTTTTTTTTGTTGTTTTATTATATTCTGCCATTAACTGCTAAATATTTATAGAGAAAAATTTAAAAGAGGGAATCATTCTTTTTTTTTTTTAGATAATTCTTTAATTTGAGAGGCCTATTTCACCTTTTTGCTCCTACCCTAGGTAAAGGGTTCACTTTATTTTTTTGTATACACAATCACGTATGCACACATATATATTATATATATATAATATATAAAAAAAAAAACTATACACATAATTTTTCTTTTTATTTTTCTTTCTATTAACCAGGCCCCGCTCTGACGCGGCCCCAGTAATCTTGTCCACGTTTTTTACACTTAGTCACCATTTTTGACTCACGTTTAATTAATGGAAAAATTTGTCACTTAGGCGAAAAAAAACTCCCCTGTAATGCCTGCCAAACTTAAGGATAAAAAATCTAAATCAAGTGACATTAGCCTTGATTCTACATTAAGTGATTTACCTCTTCCTTCTTTTGATATACAGGCTTTGACAGTACAACTGTCCGCCGTATTCTCACCTCATTTTGAAATGATCAAAAAAGAAATCTCTGGTATGGCCTCCGAACTATCAACTCTCTCCGCCGAAGTCAGGCAGTTTTCTGCCCGAATCGGTGAAGCAGAAGATAGAATCTCGGACTTGGAAGAACGGGTAAATGCACAAGAAGTGACCATCCGGAAACAAGACACCACGATTCAAAATATGCAATTGCGCCTGGAGGACATGAAAGATCGCTCCAGACGCAATAACATACGTATTGTGGGCCTTCCGGAAACAGCGCAATATGAAGACTTAATTAAATTTACCTCCCTAGGGCTCCCCCAAACGTTAGGAATGTCAGCAGAATATTTGCCCCTGATAATAGAAAGAGCACATAGAGTAGGGCCAAAGAGATCTCTATCTGATAAGGTAGCTAAGAGCAGAATGTGTATATTCAAGGTACTTAAATTTCAGGACAAAGTCGAATTAATTAAACATTTTAGGAAGAATGGTCCTATAATGTTAGGTAATAACAAGATCCTCCTCTTTCAGGATTTCTCTACTGAGACATCCATGAATAGGAAGTTAATGGCCCCATACTGTTCACAGCTGATAAATAATGGAGTCAAAGCCCGAATGGTCTACCCGGCTAAGGTTATAGTGGAGGATAGGGGCTCAGTACTTACATTTCAGGAAATCGCAGATATTAAAGAATATGTCAAGTCAAAAGTGGCAAGTTGAAGACTGAGAAATTAGATTTTTCATGATTTTGATGTTAATGACTGTTAGGAGGTCTCCATTACAGACGTGGTTGAATGTGGTATGCGTGTGGGTTTGTTTTAAATATTATTTTTTTTTTTTTAATTATTTTTTTTTCTTTCAGTGCCTCCCCTCTCTTTCCCCTTTTAGAATTGTTAGGAGATTTTTGCTATATTATGGATAGAGGACAAGAAAGAGAGAGAGGTTTAACCGAGCGAATTTTTAATTTTAAGGCATGTCACTTCTCTAAATGTCCGGAGTAAATATATTATCATGGAATGTTGGAGGAATAACCTCCCCCATGAAGAGAAAACTCATAGTTAAAACTCTTGCAAAAAAAAGGCCAGACATTGCATATATTCAAGAAACCCATCTTAATGATTTGGAAGTAGCTAAACTTAAAATTAAATGGGTGGGCGAAGTGGTAGCATCCTCAAGCACAAATAGGAAATGTGGAGTGGCGATCTTATTCCATAAAGAGTTAGATTATAAAATTTAGCATATTGATAAAGATCCACAGGCCAGATATATCATACTCCAAATCCAGATTAACCAGATTGTTTATGTGCTTTGTAATGTGTATGGCCCAAATAAAAATAGCAGAGATTTCTGGGAAAAGATAAAAGGTAAGATTTTCCCCTTTATAGGGGAGAATCTCATCTTAGCGGGCGATTTTAATATGACATTAGTTCCAGAATTAGATAGATTCAATAATACAGATGCAAAAGAATATAAAAAAAAACGCCAAATACTTTAGAACTTTTTGTTCTCAGCTTAAATTGGTAGATGTCTGGAGAATCAAAAATCCTGATTCTCTGACTTTTACTTGCGAATCTAAAGCACACAGAACCTTCTCCAGGATTGATCTCTTTTTATTATCCGAATCCCTGTCAATTGTACAAGTTGTTACTGGAATCAATGACATATTGATATCCGATCATGCAATAATATATCTTACCCTGCCCCCTTTAACTAATTATATAGATAAAAGTCAATCACTCTTTTTTTCCGCGATATTTGTTGAATAATCCTAGATTTGCTAACTGGCTCAGGCAAAGATGGAGGGATTACTGTACATATAATATTTCTTTAACAGAATTGAGACCTTTTGGGAAGCAGCCAAGGCTGCCCTAAGAGGCAATATAAAGAGTTATTTAATAAGTAGCAAAAAGAAATTGCGGGCCCTAGAAATACAATTATCCAATAGAGTTAGAAACGCCTATGGAAGATTTGCTGAGGATCGCTCTTCGGTTAATTGTAAAAAGTACCAGGAGGCTAGAAGAGAGAGAGATGTTTTCTTAGAACAGAGAGCCCAAAATGAAGAGATTAAAATTAATGTTCAATTTAGAGGTCTTTACGGGGACTCCACAAAACATTTGGCAAAATTAATCAAAAATAGAAAGAGGAAGAATTATATCCCGGTTATTAAAGAAAACGATATCTTATATACGGACTCAAGGGAGATTAGTAGAGTGCTGTTTTCATTCTACCAAAAGTTATACTCTAGACAGGTTAGCAATATTCATAAGCAAGACAGATTTTGGTCTAAAATAAAGCTCCCGCAAATTCAAGAAGTTGATCTATCGTCTCTCAATGCCCCAATTAGAGCAGAGGAAATTAGGGAAATGATAGATAAGATGCGGTTGAATAAGGCTCCCGGCCCAGATTGTCTCCCGGCAGAATTTTATAGATTACTTGCGCCGGAAATCATTCCTACCCTGGAAAAGCTATTTAATAGTTATTACTGCTCGGATAGTTCCATCTCTCCTTATTTCTCTGCTGCAAATATTACGCTAATTCTCAAGAAAGGTAAAAAACCGGAGGACCCGGCCTCTTATAGGCCTATATCCGTGTTGAACACAGATTATAAAATACTGATGGCGATCTTAGCAGATAGACTCTCTTCATTCTTGGGTAATATTATCCACATAGACCAAGTGGGCTTTATGAAATCTAGGACCTCCATGAAAAATATCCGCAGGATAGTGACTTGTCTTGACTATTTCTACTACCTAAAAGAAAAGAAAAAAAATAACTTTGTTGAGGATTTTGCAATTCTTTCGTTAGATGCCGAAAAGGCATTTGATGCCATTGCTTGGGACCATCTATTCAAAGTATTAGAGGAATTTGGCTTTAAGAATCAATTCTTTCAATTTATCCAAAAAATATATAGAAATCCAATTTCATTCCTTATCGTGAATGGTGTTCTCTCGCAAAAGATCATCTTGGGACGGGGAACAAGACAGGGGTGCCCATTATCGCCCCTCTTGTTTAACCTGGCCCTAGAACCTTTAGCCATCCGGTTACGAAGTGTATTAGAAGGAATTAATATGGGTTCCTATTCTCTCAGGACCCTTTTATATGCTGATGATCTAGTATTATTTTTAAAGAATTCATCCTTCTCAATACCAACTGCATTGCAATGTCTAGATGAGTTTAGCTCTTTTGCGGGATATAAAATCAATTTTAACAAAAGTGAACATATGTGGATTATTAAATTGAGAAATAGTTCGCAAGAACATACATTTAAAGAAGTCAAAGCAATTACATATCTAGGCATAATATTACACAAAAATCCGAGAAATTGGTATCGACTTAATTTTTTACCACTGTTTCAGAAGGTCAAAGCTGATCTGGATCTATGGAAGGTATTTCAACTTTCTATTACAGCCCGCATTAATTTAATTAAGACAATTATTTTCCCTCGATTACTTTATCCCCTTCAGAATCTTCCCCTGTTTATTCTTAGTAAGGATTTGCATAAATTGTATTCCTGCTTCTCCAAATTTATTTGGAACGGCAGGAAACCGCGTATATCCTTAGAGAGACTCATGCAGAAATTTGAAGCAGGTGGTCTTGCTTTCCCCAATCTTAAGCTATATAATTGGGTTTGTTTAAGTAAAACAGCTGTGGATTGGATTGTAGAAAAGGAGTTGGTTTCATCCTTAGAGATCGAGAATTACATGGTCTCTCCTCTCTCTTTAAAAGCAATCTTGCATTGCCCTCCACATTCTTTACCAAATAATATATCTGCGCTCATTTCCATTAGAAACGTAGCGGCGGCCTGGCAGAAGTGCTGTACATTACTTGAAGTGGATTTTACATTTTCGGCATTTTTGCCGATTTCTGGAAACCCACAATTTTTGCCAGGTATTAAGCAATCAGTATTCAGAGAATGGGCCGAGAAAGACCTTAAATATGTCTGTCAGATCCTTTCACAAGAGGGGCAAATAATCTCTTTCGAAATGTTGGCCCAACATTTTCATCTAGCTAGATCCAATTTTTTGCGTATCTACAGCTGCGCCACCTTATTAATACCCGAAAATGGGATAGGAGTGGATTTAGTGCATGGTCGGATCTCAATTTATGTTTTCAGAAATTTTCGATAGGTAGTTCCTCCATATCTCTTATGTATGATATTATGCTTTCCAAACAAACATTAATCCTTCTAGATAAGTTGATCTCAATTTGGACTCCCTTTTTTCCTGCAATAGACTCTGGGAAAATTAAACAAAGTATGATTAACTTAAAGAAATGTGAAATTCCACGGAGTTGGAGAGAATCCCATTTAAAGCTTATTAATAATTATTATTTATCCCCCTTAAGAATGGCGAAATTATATCCGACTAATGAGGGGGTCTGTACCGCAAAATGATGTATATAAGAAGAAATCCTGTTTAAACCATATGTTATTTTTGTTTCTTTACACCTGACCCTGCGTGGTTTACAAAGGTGAAAACTTATTCGTTTGTGCTTGCTGTTGGACATATA
Organism: Bombina bombina; assembly: GCF_027579735.1. Lineage (NCBI taxonomy): Eukaryota > Metazoa > Chordata > Amphibia > Anura > Bombinatoridae > Bombina > Bombina bombina. The sequence continues at coordinate 967,420,222 of NC_069503.1, forward strand.
AATAAATTATTTAAAAAAAAAAAAAAAGTATAATAGTTTATTTTAATATGTTTAACGTGTTTTATACTTTTATTGTAGCCCTAACACTTTATTTCAGGTCAGTTGCACTATGATTTTTAACTATGTTATGTGTTACTCTCGAGCACAACACATAACTTTCAACTTGTAATTTGAGCAATGTTTAGCAGGGCACCGCTATCCATTGAAAAGTATAGGACACACTAAATGAAACATTATCTGGTTATTCTGTTTTACCATGGATTTACCAGATTGCTTAGCTCAGTCCTGCTCCACTTGTAATCAAGGCCTTTATGTGGAATTCAATTTTGCGTTTAAAAGGACATTGCACCCAAACAGATGCTATCATATTAAAGAGCAGCATTTACACATTGAAAATATTTTTTTCCAGAAAATTGTTAATGATTCAAATAAAACATGCAATTTTAAGAGACCTTTCAATTTGTTTCTATTATCAAATGTACTTAATTCTCTTGGTATCTTTTGTTGAGGAGCATACCTAAAGGCAGGCCCAGACTGGCCATAGGGCATACAAGACAAATGCCTGGTGGGAAGTCTCTTATATGGTCCTTGCTGCTATATAGAAGCCCCTCTCCCTATTTTGTAAAGCAGAAAGTACATTGGCTATTAAAGGGACACTGAAACCATTTTTTTTTAATTTTTGATTCAGATAGAGCATGCAATTTTAAGCAACTTTCTAATTTACTCCTAGTATCAAATTTTCTTCATTCTCTTGATATCTTTATTTGAAAAGCAAGAATGTAAGTTTAGATGCCGGCCCATTTTTGGTAAACAACCTGGGTTGTTTTTTGCTGATTGGTGGATCAACAAGTGCTGTCCAGTGACTGAACCAAAAATTGGCTGGCGCCTTAGCTTAGATGCCTTCTTTTTCAAATAAAGATAGCAAGAGAATGAAGAAAATTTGAAAATAGGAGTAAATTACAAAGTTGCTTAAAATTGCTTGCTCTATCTGAATCACGAAAGAAAAAAATATGGGTTCAGTGTCCCTTTAAGCAGAGGTGCTGCCAGATGAGAGATCTGGTGTGTTAAGGCTACCTAGCTTGCAGAGGTCTAACTAATGTGGGCTACTCCACCTTTGAATTCCTGGGCATATTTTTGGTCCCAGTCCAGTCCTATCTAAAGTTAATTTTCTTTCTTGTTGATTGTCTTTATTGGCTGTTTTTTGTTTCCTGATACGATTTTTCAAAATTAGAATGATCATATATAATCAATAACACAATTTCAACATGTTTTTTGGTTCAAGTGCAAAACTGGCCTTTTTTTATACTCACATTTTTGTGGTTGTAATTTTCTGTAATTTCATGTTTGCAATCAGGATTTAAGGTTGCCATTCTGTCTTGTTTTTTTGTCAGACAAGATCATTTTGCATGAGTTTTATAGAAAACAAAAGTCCAAAAAACTTGAGTGAAAAAAAACGTGATTTACTATATAAGGAACCTAGTGTCGCCACCTTCTTACAGTAATAGAGATAGACAAACCTCATTCTGTACAGTGAGATTTGGAACTTTTGCTATCTGAAGCCTCACGATTTAATGTATGAGAACTGTAAAAATATCCTACATAGAAGATAAGTTACAAACAATTTCTTTTTACAGAAAATAATTTCCTGCAGTTTTCTTCTTGATTTTAGATGAGAATCTTGCCAAAATATACATACATGCACTCTATTAAAGGGACAGTTAAGTCAAAATTAAACTTTCATGATTCAGATAGAACATGCAATTTTAATTAACTTTCCAATTTACTTCTAGTATCTATTTTGCCTTATTCTCTTTATTTCATATTCTGAACCAAATATGAAAATTTTGAATTTCATGTCCCTTTAACCAATTTCAATTTTTAGTGACCCGGCAGCCATTATAAATTGTTAGGGTGACTGTTTTGGGGAAATGGTGATCAAATATCAAGAGGGTTCTCAACCTTGGCTGTGTTTTTTTGAGTCAGAAAATTGTCATGGTTTTGATAAAAAAAAATACAATGAACAATCCTGTTTTTTAGATATCAAACAAGAAAATCTAAAAGTTTGGAATTGACCCCCTAGATAGGCTCAGAAACAGCTGCAGTGCTGAGAGCATTTTCTTTTAGCACTTTTATGTCCCTTTAAGTAAAAGCCTTTTAAATTTAAACTTAAATGAATACTGCAGTATGTACTTCCTACTGATCCTCACTGGCTAATAAGTACAGTTACTGCTGCCTTATTGGTGGAGAGCGACAAACATCTGCAAGCATTACTTCCGAAAACATTGATTTAATCAGAGCAGGAATATGAGTTTGTTCACAAAACAAAAGAAACAAAATAGAATACATTTTAAAATGCTCCCTTTAAATGTGAAAGTGCTGTTAATTTGCTTTCTATTAAAGCTCAAGGAAAACACACATCTAATTATTATACTTTCAACTTCATTTGACATATGGGGTAGATTTATTATACCCCGGGCGGACATGATTTGCTATAGCGAATCATGTCCGCACTGCATCGCTAATATTGGTGAACTGCTTGTGCAATGCCACCCCCTGTAGATTTGCGGCCAATCGGCTGCTAGCAGGGGGTGTCAATCAACCCGATCGTATGATGTCCGCAGTCTCAGAGGCAGCGGACACGTTAAGAGCAGCAGTCTTAAGACAGCTGCTTCTTAACTCCTGTTTTCGGCGAGCCTGAAGGGGCCGATACGGAGATTGTTAAATTGGCCCTATGGGCTGCAGATCAATATTTTAGAAGCCATAAAAGAGACAGTAAAGTAAAAATTATATTTAAATGAACTGAATAGAGCGTGACATTTTAAACAACTTTACAATTTACTTCTGTTGTCAATTTTGTTTAGTTCTGTTGGTATCCTTTATTAAAGCGCAATCCTATGTAAGCTCAGGAGCGTGCACGTCTTAAAAGCCATCTGCAACTTAGTTTATAGCAATGTTATACATAGATACAAACATGGCTCCCACAGACTGCTATAGACACGTGCACGCTCGTGGGCTTCTATCAGCCTGCTTAGCTTTACTCTTAACAAAGGATAGCTAGAGAACAAATTAAATTCGATAATTGAAGTAAGTTAAAAAGTTGTTTAAAATCACATGATTTATCTCAATTATGGAAGTTTATTTTTTATTTTACGGTCCCTTTAAGGTCTGCATATTAATTTATGGTTAAGAAACACACATATATTGTAATATATTTCCTAAAAATGTCTATTGTCACAGGGCTGGATTTAAGTAATGTCACAAGGTACGATCTATCTGCTGTTCTTCCCCCACCCACCCCCACTGAGGGCTCATTTGAGTTTGCCCACTAGCCAGTAGTCCTCAAAGCACATATATTTAGTTCCACTTTCCTGAAACCACAAAAAAACTATGAGGCACATTCACAGTTCTATGTTTTCCCAGGGGCATCAAAATTGAGTGCAGAAGGCCACATGGCCCATGGGCCGCTAGTTGGTCATCCCTGACATAAATGATTGTTTTGACCAGCTAGGGTTACATATGAATGCATCTGGGCTATACATTTTATATACCTAAAGGGACATGAAACACACATTTTTTCTTTCATGATTCAGAAAGAGTATGTGATTTTAAACAACTTTCCAATGGACTTCTATTATTTAATTTGCTCCCTTCTCTTGTTATAATTTGCTGAAAGGTTTATCTAGAAAAGCTCATGAACAGCAAAGAACCTAGGTTCTAGCTGCTGATTGGTGGCTGCATATATATACCGATTGTCATTAGCTCACCCATGTCTTCAGTTAGAAATCAGTAGTGCATTGCTGCTCCTTCAACAAAGCATACCAAGAGAATGAAGCAAATTTGATAATAGAAGTAAACTTTTAAAGTAAAATGTTATGTTCTACCTAAATCATGAAAAAATTTTTTGGGGTTTCATGTCCCTTTAAAAAGATTTAAATAGGATAGAGGGCTTCATTTTTACCTGTGTGCTCACAAACAACTGCGCCCTTTGCACGTGCGCTACTCATGCCAGTCAGGAAGCGACATCTTATTTTGGCCATCATTTTTCTAAAAAAGGCCCTGCTATGCGATGAACTCATTTTACATAGAACCTTTACATAACCTTTGCATGTCGAGACTTGTAGGACTAAATCGCTGGATCAAATACCTTTGCCGTCATTACTCAAATATCTTCATGGATCTGCGATTTTCCAACAGAAAGAAAATAGACTTTTGTTAAATGACCTGCTACATGCATGTTATTGTTTTACAGGGCCCAAGCATAGGTGTACAAAAGAGATGTTCACTAATACCTTTTATTTGTATTAAAGGGACATTGAACTACCGATACAAGTACAATCACCATGCTATTGTTACTTTTCTCTTATGCAAGCAGCTCTCTTTGAAACCATTCTCTATGTTAAAGCCTTAGCTCATGCTCAGTTTACATGTTAATAAACACGATTGCTCCATTGGTTTTACAAATAAAAGATAGCTTAAATCACACTAAACTTTGTTCACTGACTAAGGGTAAACCTTTTGCCAAAGTCAGTTTGTGCTGGTATTACGAGTTGAAAGTAAAAACATATCGCTCCAGCGCTAACCCAACTCACGCAAAAAAGCTGAACTTACACTATCACGTGTGCAAAAACCTACAGCCCCAAAGCCAAAAATTTGGAAAAAAAACTAAAGTCCTACTTGCGCACTAACCCAAATCTCCATAAGACCCCTACTCTAATATCCCCTAAACGCCACATAGCCCACCACAAAGTCTGCGCTACACTATTAACCCTTAAACCGCCAGCCACCCACATCGCACACTACCTATGTACACTAAAAAACACCAGCCCACCCAATCGCAAATTAACCCTTCACTAAAACCCCTAAATCCCCAGCCCTCCACATTGCAAACTACCTATGTACACTGTAAACCTCTAAAACGCCAGCCCCCCCACATCGCAAAGTCTGCTCTACACTATTAACCCCTAAACCACCAGCCCCCAATGAAAAGTAATCCACTAACATCTAAACCCCCTAACCTAACATCCCCTAAGTTAACCCAAAATAGACTAACCCTAGCTTTACAAAAAAACTAACTATCGGCTAGATTACGAGTTTTGCGGTATGAGTGAAAAAGCACCGTGCCATTGAGGATCTTTTTCATTACCATTGGTATTACGAGTCTTGCAGGTTTAGGGGCACCGCACACTTTTTTGGTCGTAATGCAACGTAATTACCGCAGCTTTCAAAAAGTCAATTTTCAATGAGACTTCCATAGCCCCAGTATTACGAGTCTGCCTGGGAGGCCAAAAAGTGAGAGGTACAGCCTATACCGCCAAGATCCATACCATAAACTGAAAGTCAGTAGTTATGAGTTTTACGCTACAAAGCTGTAACAAAAAAATCATAACTCAAGTGCTAAAAAGTACACTAACACCCATAAACTACCTATTAACCCCTAAACCGAGGCCCTCCCGCATTGCAAACACTAAAATAAAATTATTAACCCCTAATCTGCCTCTCCGTACATCGCCACCACTATAATAAACATATTAACCCCTAAACCGCCGCACTCCCCCATCACAAACACTAGTTACATATTATTAACCCCTAATCTGCTGCCTCTAAAATAGCCGCCACCTACCTACATTTATTAACCCCTAATCTGCCGCCCCCAACGTCGCCGCCACTATATTACATTTATTAACCCCTAAACCTAAGTCTAACCCTATCCCTAACACCCACTAATTTAAATATAATTAAAATAAATCTAAATAAAACCTACTATCATTACCTAAATAATTCCTATTTAAAACTAAATACTTACCTGTAAAATAAACCCTAAGCTAGCTACAATATAACTAATAGTTACATTGTATCTAGCTTAGGGTTTATTTTTATTTCACAGGCAAGTTTGCATTTATTTTAACTAGGTAGAATAGTTAGTAAATAGTTATTAACTATTTACTAACTACCTAGCTAAAATAAATACTAATTTACCTGTAAAATAAAACATAACCTGTCTTACACTAACACCTAACCTTACACTACAATTTACTAAATAAAATTAAATTACAAAAAAACACTAAATTACACAAAATAAAGAAATTATCAGATATTTAAACTAATTATACTTAATCTAATAGCCCTATCAAAATAAAAATAAAAAAATAAAATAATAAAAACCCTAGCCTAAACTAAACTACCAATAGCCCTTAAAAAGGCCTTTTGCAGGGCATTGCCCCAAAGAAATCAGCTCTTTTACCTGACAACCCCCCAACAGTAAAACCCACCACTCACACAACCAACCCCCCAAATAAAATCCTAACTAAAAAAGCCTAAGCTCCCCATTGCCCTGAAAAGGGCATTTGGATGGGCATTACCCTTAAAAGGGCATTTAGCTATTTTTCCGCCCAAAAGCCCTAATCTAAAAATAAAACCCACCCAATAAACCCTTAAAAAACCTAACACTAACCCCCGAAGATCCACTTACAGTTTTTGAAGACCCAATATCCATCCTCAACGAAGCCGGCAGATGTCCTCAACGAAGCGGCAGAAGTCTTCATCCAACGGGGCAGAAGTCTTCATCCAGACGGCATCTTCTATCTTCATCCATCCGGCGTGGAGCGGGCCCATCTTCAAGACATCCGGCGCGGAGCATCCTCTTCTCTTGACGTCTAACGAAGAATGAAGGTACCTTTAAGTGACGTCATCCAAGATGGCGTCCCTTGAATTCGGATTGGCTGATAGAATTCTATCAGCCAATCAGAATTAACGGTGAAAAAATCCTATTGGCTGATGCAATATTGGCTGATGCAATCAGCCAATAGGATTGAGCTTCAATCCTATTGGCTGATTTAATCAGCCAATAGGATTGAGCTTGCATTCTATTGGCTGTTCCAATCAGCCAATAGAATACGAGCTCAATCCTATTGGCTGATTGAAAAAAAAAACTAACACTTTCTGTTAAAAAAAACTGGCATTACAAAAAAAACAACTAACATAAAAAAAAAATAACATTACAAAAAAAAAAATAACATTACAAAAAACTACAAATTATCAAAAATAAAAAAGAATTATGCCTATTCTAATACCCCAAAATAAAAAAATAACTAAACTACAAAAAGTCCTTAAAAGGGTCTTTTGTTGTCAGGGTACTGTGTGATGCTGCTCATTTCCTGCACTTCCTTTTATGGCCAGACTGGTATACAGTGGGGCAAAAAAGGATTTAGTCAGCCATCAATTGTGCAAGTTCTCCCACTTAAGAAGATGAGAGAGGCCTGTAATTTCTATTATAGGTATACCTCATTTATGAGAGACAAAATGTGGAAACAAATCCAGACAATCACATTGTCTGATTTGGAAAGAATTTATTTGCATATTATGGTGGAAAATAAGTATTTGGTCACCAACAAACAAGCAAGATTTCTGGCTGTCACAGAACTGTATCTTCTTCTTTAAGAGGCTACTCTGTCCTCTACTCATTACCTGTATTAATGGCACCTGTTTGAACTTGTTATCAGTATAAGACACCTGTCCACAACTTCAAACATTCACACTCCAAACTCCACTATGGTGAAGACCAAAGAGCTGTCGAAGGACAACTGAAACAAAATTGTAGACCTGCACCAGGCTGAATCTGCAATAAGCAAGCAGCTTGGTGTGAAGAAATCAACTGTGGGAGCAATAATTAGAAAATGGTAGACATACAAGACCACTGATAATCTCCCTCGATCTGGGGTTCCACGCAAGATCTCACCCCGTGGGGTCAAAATGATCGCAAGAACGGTGAGCAAACATCCAAGAACAACACGGGGGGACCTAGTGAATGACCTGCAGAGAGCTGGGACCAACGTAACAAAGGCTACCATCAGTAACACACTACGCCGCCAGGGACTCAGATCCTGCAGTGCCAGACGTGTCCCCCTGCTTAAGCCAGTACATGTCCGGGCCCGTCTGAAGTATGCTAGAGAGCATTTGGATGATCCAGAAGCAGATTGGGAGAATGTCATATGGTCAGATAAAACCAAAGTAGAACTGTTTGGTAGAAACACAACTCTTTGTGTTTGGAGGAGAGAGAATGCTGAGTTGCAACCAAAGAACACCATACCTACTGTGAAGCATGGGGGTGGCAACATCATGCTTTTGGGCTGTTTCTCTGCAAAGGGAACAGGACGACTGATCCGTGTACATGAAAGAATGAATGGGGCCATGTATCGTGAGATTTTGAGTGCAAACCTCCTTCCATCAGCAAGGGCATTGAAGATGAAACGTGGCTGGGTCTTTCAGCATGACAATGATCCCAAACACACCGCCCGGGCAACGAAGGAGTGGCATTGTAAGAGTGACCTAGCCAGTCTCCAGCAGGCCCATTTATCAAAGGGCTTGCGGACCTGATCCGACACTGCGGATCAGGTCCGCAAGACCTCGCTAAATGCGGAGAGCAATATGCTCTCCGCATTTAACATTGCACCAGCAGCTCACAAGAGCTGCTGGTGCAACGCCGCCCCCTGCTGACTCACGGCCAATCGGCCGCCAGCAGGGAGCTGTCAATCAACCCGATCGTATTCGATCGGGTTGATGTCTGGCGATTCCTGTCCGCCTGTTCAGAGCAGGCGGACAGGGTTATGGAGCAGCGGTCTTTAGACCGCTGCTTCATAAGTTGTGTTTCTGGCGAGTCTGAAGACTCGCCAGAAACACGGCCCTTCAAGCTCCATACGGAGCTTGATAAATGGGCCTGCAGATCTCAACCCCATAGAAAACCTTTGGAGGGAGTTGAAAGTCCGTGTTGCCCAGCGACAGCCCCAAAACATCACTGCTCTAGAGGAGATCTGCATGCAGGAATGGGCCAACAAACCAGCAACAGTGTGTGACAACCTTGTGAAGACTTACAGAAAACGTTTGACCTCTGTCATTGCCAACAGAGGATATATAACAAAGTATTGAGATGAACTTTTGATATTGACCAAATACTTATTTTCCACCATAATTTGCAAATAAATTCTTTCCAGATCAGACAATGTGATTGTCTGGATTTGTTTCCACATTTTGTCTCTCATAGCTGAGGTATACCTATGATGAAAATTACAGGCCTCTCTCATCTTTTTAAGTGGGAGAACTTGCACAATTGGTGGCTGACTAAATACTTTTTTGCCCCACTGTACATAATCCGTGTGAGACAGGATGCAGTCTCAGAATTGTGATGTCATCACTTATTATTTAAAGGGCCTCTGTTCAGTATGCTTTGCCATTGCGTTGTCTCAGACCTGTTTGTGAGAGCTCCTGTGTATTACATGGCTGTCTGACGTCCCTCCTGGTTCCTGATCCCTGGCTTGTTCCCGACTCTGCTGTTCTCCTTGTTCCTGATTCCGGCTCGTCTGACTACTTGCTTTGGCTCCTGACTCGGCTCGTCTGACTACCAGCTCTGGTTTTGATTCCTGGCTTGTTATTTGACTTGTGGACTTTTTATTATTTTTTGCTATTATTAAAGGTGTGATTATTTTTGCACTTCTAGTCTCAGTCTGATTACTGGCACCCTGACATTACGCAAGGGCCATGAATCCTGATGGTGCTAATAATCCACCATTACCTGCCATAATTTCCAGGATGGATGAACAGGATCACCGCTTGGATCAATTTGCACTAGCCCTACAAACCCTGCTGACTCGCATTTGAATCAAAGTGTCCAGCAAGTTATGGCTGCTCCTGTTTCCGCTGCTGCAGCTAGTCCTACCAGGAGCATGTCCGGTTCTGTACCTCTACCTCAGCGATATGGAGGCGATCCTAATCAGTGCAGAGGGTTTTTGAACCAGATGGGCATTTACCTCAGGCGTTTCCCTCTGACAGAGCTAAGGTGGGATTTCTCATCTCATTACTCTCTGACACAGCTCTTGCCTGGGCTAATCCCTTGTGGGAGACTAATAAACCTGTGATTTCAAATTACCCTGAATTTGTGGCCTCCTTTTGAAGGGTATTTGATGTTCCGGCTCACTCGTCCTCTGCTGCTAAACGACTCATGTCCATTCAGCAAGGTACAAGATCTGTTGCTCAGTATGCCGTTGAGTTACGTACGCTTGCCGCAGAGGTAGGTTGGAACAATGAAGCCCTTGTTGTCGCCTTCTTTCATGGGCTCTCTGATGCGATTAAAGATGAAGTTGCTGACAGAGATTTACCAGAAGATCTCGAGGCATTGGTGTCTTTTTTTATCCTAATTGACATCAGACTAAGTGAGAGGCCCTCTTTCAAGGAGCGCTTTCGGAAGCCTCCGGTTACGTTGTCTCCTACGTGTTCATTCCCACCCATGCCTCCCTCTCCTCCCATGCCTCCTGGTCCCAAGTCACCAGGTACTGCTGAGCCAATGCAGTTGGGATTCACATGCCTCTCCGCGGCGGAAAGGGCCTTTAGGAGGAGGGCCACCTTTTGAAGTCTTGTCCTACACGGCCGGGAAACGCTCACACCTAAGGTCCTGTTGGGGGCAGACCTTGGGTGGTTTATCCTTGTCCCCGGAACTGCTAAAGGAGAAACCTTTGGTCACGGTTGTCCTTTCCTGGATGGACTCCTCCATAGTCAACCAGGCTCTTGTTGACTCCGGTTCTGCGGGCTATTTCATTGACAGTGCTTTTGTATCAAAGCACTCCATTCCTGTTTTGCCTCGGTCCGTTCTGCTTGCTATTGAGGCCATTGATGGCAAGTCCCTTCAGCCCGCACTTGTTACTCACGAAACTGCTCCGTTATCCATTGCTGTTGGGGCTCTCCATTTTGAAACCCTCCAGTTCCAGGTGATAAACTCTCCGCATTTTCCGGTTGTTCTGGGTTATCCCTGGTTCCAAAAGCACAATCCCAGTCTCGACTTGCGCAGGTCTGAAATTTTGTCGTGGTCTCTGCAATGTATTTCCACTTGTCTTCAGAAACCAGTTAAAGTCTTGTGCACTTCTTCGGTATCTCAATTGCCAGAGGAGTATTGAGAGTTCCTAGACGCTTTTGACAAGGTGCGTGCCGGTACGTTGCCTCCTCACCGGTCTTACGATTGTGCCATAGACCTGCAACCCGGAGCCCTTCCTCCTCGGGGCCGGGTTTACCCTCTGTCTGTTGCGGAGAATTGTGCTATGGGGGAGTATGTTGCTGATGCTCTGTCATGGGGGATCATCCACAAATCCTGCTCTCCTGCAGGGGCTGGCTTCTTCTTTGTGAAGAAAAAGGGTGGCGAGCTAAGACCATGCATCGATTATAGGGGTCTTAATCGTCTTACCATTAAGAATGCTTACCCTATCCCGCTCATTACGGAACTCTTTGATCGCCTCAAGGGAGCTACGGTCTTTACTAAACTTGATTTGAGAGGAGCGTACAATATCATTAGGATCAAGGAGGGCCACGAATGGAAAACAGCATTTAACACCAGGAGCGGGCATTATGAGTATCTTGTAATGCCCTTTGGCCTATGTAATGCTCCTGCTGTTTTCCAGGAATGTATTAATGATGTCCTACGAGATATGTTGTAACAGTGTGTTGTGGTGTACCTAGACAACATCCTCATACACTCACCCACACTTGAGGCTCATCGTTCTGATGTTACACAGGTTCTTCAGAGACTATGTGAGAACGGCCTGTTTTGTAAACTCAAGAATTGTGAGTTCCATCAGACTCAAGTAACCTTCCTAGGTTATGTTATCTCCGTTGCAGGGTTCTCCATGGATCCTGACAAGTTATCTGCAGTTCTGCAGTGGCCTCGCCCAGTTGGTCTTTGGTCTATTCAACGTTTTTTGGGGTTCGCCAATTACTATAGAAAGTTTATTAAAAACTTTTCTTCCTTGGACAAACCTATCACAGACATGACCCGTAAAGAGAATGATCCACTCCCTTGGTCACCTACTGCCAATAAGGCTTTTGAGAGTCTTAAGACTGCCTTTGCTGCCGCTCCAGTTCTGGCTCATCCTAACCCTGTCCAGCCTTTCGTTCTTGAGGTTGATGCATTTGAGACTGGAGTAGGTGCCCTCTTGTCTCAACGTCCTGCGCCTGACAGTTCCTTGCATCCGTGTGGTTTCTTCTCTAAGAAATTGTCTCCAGCGGAGTGCAATTATGAAATTTGTGACAGGGAATTACTGGCCATAATTTTTGCACTCAAGGAATGGAGGCATCTTCTCGAGGGTACTAGCGTGCCAGTGCTCATTCTTACTGACCACAAGAATTTAACTTATCTATCTGAAGCAAAACGTTTGTCGCCCTTACAGGCCAGATGGGCGCTATTTTTGTCTCGGTTTAATTATGTGGTCTCCTACCTGCCTGGTAGTAAGAATTTTAGGGCTGATGCCCTCTCTCAACAATTTTCGCCTCTGTCCAAGGAGGAGTCTGTACCTACTCCAGTTATACCTCCTGACCATATTTTGGCTACCATACGTACTAATTCGACTTCTCCCTTGGGGGAGGAGATCCTGGCTGCACAAACCAATGCACCTTCTGAGAAACCTAGTGGTAAGTGTTTTTCACTTACCACTATCCTAAAGCCGCAGGTCACCCAGGCAAGAACCAAATGATTTGGTCTGTCACTCCACAATTCTGGTGGCCAGGTCTTCGTTTTGATGTTGCTGCGTATGTTGCCTCCTGCTCAGTTTGTGCACAAAATAAGACTCCTCGACGTCTTCCTGTGGGTCTTATTCAACCTATTGCTAATAGTGAGCGTCCTTGGACACATCTTTCCATGGACTTCATTGTCGAGCTCCCTGTTTCCAATGGCAATACTGTTATCCTTATGGTGGTTGAACGTTTTTCTAAAATGTCACATTGCATTCCCTTGAAGAAGTTGCCTACCGCTCAGGAGCTTGCTTCAATTTTTGCCCGGGAGTTCTTCCGTTTACATGGGTTACCCAAGGAGATAGTGATTGTAGGCGTATGCCCGTGCCTTCCTACCAGGTTGGTGAGAGAGTTTGGCTGTCCTCCCGCAACTTGAACCTTTGTGTGCCTTCCAATAAACTGGCTCCCAGTTATGTTGGTCCTTTTCGAATACTCAGACGGGTCAATCCTGTGGCCTACGCTCTTGATCTTCCTCCTGCAATGCGCATCACCAATGTTTTTCATGTCTCCCTCTTGAAACCATTGGTTTGTAATCGGCTTACACTGTGTTGACAACCATGAGGAGTATGAGGTCAGCAGCATTATTGTCTCTCGTATGTCCAGGGGCCGCGTACAGTATTTGGTTCACTGGAGGGGCTACGGTCCGGAGGAGCGTTCATGGGTTCCCTCCTCTGATATTCATGCTCCCGCCCTCCTCCATGCCTTCCATGCCCGTTTCCCCAATAAGCCTTTTGTCCTCCCGCGGGGGAGAGGTCGTTGAGGGGAGGGTACTGTCAGGGTTTTTTTCCCTGTTTTGTTTGCCATGTGCTGCTGGCAGCCATTTTACTCACCTCTCTTGCTGACTGTGTGATGCTGCTCATTTCCTGCACTTCCTTTTATGGCCAGACTGGTATACATCATCCGTGTGAGACAGGATGCAGTCTCAGAATTGTGATGTCATCACTTATTATTTAAAGGGCCTCTGCTCAGTATGCTTTGCCTTTGCATTGTCTCAGACCTGTTTGTGAGAGCTCCTGTGTATTACCTGGCTGTCTGACGCCCCTCCTGGTTCCTAATCCCTGGCTTGTTCCTGACTCTGCTGTTCTCCTTGTTCCTGATTCCGGCTCGTCTGACTACTCGCTTTGGCTCCTGACTCGGCTCGTCTGACTACCATCTCTGGTTTTGATTCCTGGCTTGTTATTTGACTTGTGGACTTTTTATTATTTTTTGCTATTATTAAAGGTGTGATTATTTTTGCACTTCTCGTCTTAGTCTGATTCCTGGCACCCTGACATTTGTAGAGCATTGCCCTAAAGGGATCAAGCTCTTTTTGTGACAAAAAAAACCTACAGCCCTCTAACATTGTAAGTGAAGATCGAGCACCGCCGCCATCATCTTCGTTGAGTACCATCTCTGGTTTAGAGTTAAAGTTTATTTTTATTTTTTGTGGTGTTTTTTTTTTTATTTTAATCTGGGCAGCAAAAGAGATACCATTTTAAGGACAATGCCCTGTCAAATGCCATTTTCAGGGCACTTTTTAGAGTAAGTTTTGATTTGTTTGTTTTTTGTTTTGTTTTGGGCGGGTGGTTAATGTTAGAGGGTTGTAGGTTTTTTTCTGAAAAAGAGCTTGATTACTTTAGGGCAATGCCCTAAAAAAGGCCATTTTAAGGGGTATTTGTAGTTTAGTTTTAGATTATTATTTTTTTAATTTATGGTATTAGAATAGGCATAGTTCTTTTTTTTATTTTTGGTAATTTATTTGTCATTTTTTTGTAATGTTAGTGTTTGTTATTATTTGTAATGTTGGGTGTTTTTTTTGTAATGTTGGGGGGTTGTTTGTTTTTAGTAATGTTAGGGTTTTTATTTCTAATGGTATGTTTTTTAACAGTAATGTTAGGTTTTGTATGTTTTTTTAAAAGGTGTTTCTATTTTTTTAAAGGTAGTTTTTTTTTTGTAAAGTCTATTTCAGGTCAACTTAGGAAGTGTTAGGTTAGGGGGTTTAGATGTTAGTGGGTTACTTTGCGCTGGGAGTGCTGGTGGTTTAGGGGTTAATAGTGTACATAGGTAGTTTGCGATGTGGGGGGCTGACGGTTTAGGGGCTAATAGTGTAGTGCAGACTTTGCAATGTGGGGGGCTGGCAGTTTAGGGGTTAATGGTGTAGCGCTTTACTTTGCAGTCGGGGTATGGTGGTTTTGGGGTTACTAGTGTAGTGCTTTACTTTGCAGTGGGGGGATGGTGGTTTTGAGGTTAATTGTGTAGTGCTTTACTTTGCGGTAGGTGTGTAGCAGTTTAGGGGTTAATAGTTTAAAGAGGTAGTTTGCAATGTGGAGGCGGCGGTTTAGGGGTTAATAGGGTAGTTTAGTGCAACTGCTTTAGGTTGAGTAAAAAGTTTGAGAGATAAATGTGATTGCGTTCGAGCGATTGCATTTACTTTAAACTTGTAATACGAGCGCATATTATAGCTGAATGCTACCCATAGAGAATATGGGGAGCAAAAAATTACCTCAAGTTCACAAAAAAACTAATTTGCAGTAATTTTAACAGTTCACCACTTGTATTATGGATTTGAGCGTAAAGAACACAGATCTCGCGATTGTGTTTACTCTTCTAGCACTAACGATAGCGCTCCACTTGTAATCTGGCCCTAAATTATTATGGATTAATGGAATTAATTTACCAAAAAGTTTAACATTACAGCTAAGAATACAGTATATAGCCTCATGCTACATAATTAAAAGTAATCCTTATTTCAGGATGAATAACCTTTTATTATAATGTACCTTAAATGGAAACTATATTTAGATAGACTTCTCGTCAAAAAAGCATTTTATTTAAAAATATATATATATATTTAAATCCCAAAAATCAGTTTTAATATAAAATATCAAGATTTTTTTTTTTAAACAAACTGATTTTTACCCACCCTGCTACATATTATATTAAAGTATTTATATACCATGTACCAATTTCATACTTCAAATGAAGAAGGAAAGCCATGGGCCAAAATGCAAAACTTCTGCGCTGGTCTTAGCGGCCCCCGGGAAAAAAGCAGAACTAAGAATGTGTCAACAGGAAAAAGTAAACAAAAAATGTGTACTTTTAAAATTAACCCAAGGACTAGATCCATTACAAGAGATAAGCTTGAAGTGGCCATCCATATTCCATGACATTAGCAAAGAAGATTTTAAAATAAGCTTTTCTAGAGTAGAAAGAGTTATATTCTACTCAAGTAGAACGAATCACATGTAAGAGTATGTACCAAATAGAACTTAATAAACAACGTTAAATAAAAAGTCTAGATAGAATCCAAAAAAAACTTTTATTACTATAAATGTATTTTTGAAAAAGCGGATATAGTTCATTGTCAATGGAACTGTCACAAAGTTCAAAAACTCAAGAAAAGAGTCAACTACTGGCTTTGGAAAATACTTAGGGTTCGAAGATATAATCTTCGCCAGATCAAACCTACTTTTTCTCGCCGACTCTTGCAGGGCTGCCCAGGGCAGTGATCGTAAAAAAGGGGCAGTCTCTGCGAGTGGCGAGATGGCTCCTATTAAAAGTATTGGAGCTCACTGGTTAGGGAAACTTCGCTCCTTAGTGCGAAGTTAGCAGGGAGCAGGGGGAGCACTTTAAAATTAAAATCCTGCAGCCAATATAAATCACATTACGCTGCTTTCTGCTTATAGCATCTTACATTCGCCTATATTTTAGTATGCATTTGTTTTTCTATTGGGGTTATAAGTGTTCGTATTGTTTTGAGAAAAGCTCGCCACCTTTCAGTTGGCGATAAAAAACTGTGCGATTTGCTGTGCGAAAATCTTTATAGAATTACGCTAGGATTAGAGAGACATTTTCATATACGCCCATGGAACGCCCATGTTCAGTCCATTTGACGAAAAAACAACAGTTACGCTTTGCATTTTGTATTTATAAGTACATATTTCTGTGTGATTTTTGCACATCCAGTGTACTACAATTACGATTTACACTGTGCATATTTAATTTGATTTATTCCTGTGTAAATTACATATAAATTTTACTTTTTTGTTAACATACGATTTTTGGTGAAGAATTTTGTTATGATTTTTGATGCACCTTAACAATACAATTTTTCCCTGCTTATTTTTGTGTGAATGGTTCAAATATTTTTTTTTGTATGATGTTTAAAATACGAATTTAATTGTGCATTTCTCTTGTTAAGTGTATCCAGTCCACGGATCATCCATTACTTATGGGATATTCTCCTTCCCAACAGGAAGTTGCAAGAGGATCACCCAGAGCAGAGCTGCTATATAGCTCCTCCCCTAACTGTCATATCCAGTCATTCTCTTGCAAGCCTCAACCAAGATGGAGGTCGTAAGAGGAGTGTGGTGTTTTATACTTAGTTTATTCTTCAATCAAAAGTTTGTTATTTTTAAATGGTGCCGGAGTGTACTGTTTATCTCAGGCAGTATTTAGAAGAAGAATCTGCCTGTGTTTTCTATGATCTTAGCAGAAGTAACTAAGATCCATGGCTGTTCTCACATATTCTGAGGAGTGAGGTAACTTCAGAGAGGGAATGGCGTGCATGTTTAATCGTTTTTATATGTATTTGGTGATAAAACTTATTGGGGCCTAGTTTTTTTCCACATGGCTGGCTTGAATTTTGCCTAGTAACAGTTTCTTTAGGCTTTCCACTGTTGTAATATGAGTGGGAGGGGCCTTTTTTAGTGCTTTTCTGTGCAGATAAAAATACTGACAGAGACATTCAGTTTCCCTCTGCATGATCCAGGACATCTCTGGAGGGCTCAAAAGGCTTCAAAGTCGTTTTTGATGGAGTTAAAAAGCCACAGTAGAGCTGTGGCAGTTGTTGTGACTGTTTGAAAAAAAAAAAAAAAAACGTTTTTGTCTTTTATTATTCCATTTTGGGTATTAAGGGGTTAATCATCCATTTGCAATGGGTGCAATGCTCTGCTAACTTGTTACATACACTGTAAAAATTTCGTTAGTGTAACTGCCTTTTTTCACTGTTATTTCAAATTTTGACAAAATTTGTGTTTCTTAAAGGTGCAGTAACGTTTTTTATATTGCTTGTAAACTTGTTTAAAGTGTTTTCCAAGCTTGCTAGTCTCATTGCTAGTCTGTTTAAACGTGTCTGACACAGAGGAAACTACTTGTTCATTACGTTTGAAAGCCATGGTGGAGCCCCATAGGAGAATGTGTACTAAATGTATTGATTTCACCTTAAACAGTAAAGATCAGTCTTTAACTATAAAAGAAATATCACCAGAAGATTCTGACGAGGGGGAAGTTATGCCGACTAACTCTCCCCACGTGTCAGACCCTTCGCCTCCCGCTCAGGGGATGCACGCTAATATGGCGCCAATTACATCAGGGACGCCCATAGCGATTACCTTGCAGGACATGGCTGCAATCATGAATAATACCCTGTCAGAGGTATTATCCAGGTTGCCTGAATTAAGAGGCAAGCGCGATTGCTCTGGGGTTAGGAGAAATACAGAGCGCGCAGATGCTGTAAGGGCCATGTCGATACTGCGTCACAATATGCAGATCATGAGGACGGAGAGCGTCAGTCTGTGGGTGACATCTCTGATTCGGGGAAACCTGATTCAGAGATTTCTAATTTTAAATTTAAGCTTGAGAACCTCCGTGTGTTGCTTGGGGAGGTATTAGCTGCTCTGAATGACTGTAACACAGTTGCAGTACCAGAGAAATTGTGTAGGCTGGATAAATACTATGCGGTACCGGTGTGTACTGATGTTTTTCCTATACCTAAAAGGCTTACAGAAATTATTAGCAAGGAGTGGGATAGACCGGGTGTGCCTTTTTCCCCACCTCCTATATTTAGAAAAATGTTTCCAATAGACGCCACTACACGGGACTTATGGCAGACGGTCCCTAAGGTGGAGGGAGCAGTTTCTACTTTAGCAAAGCGTACTACTATCCCGGTTGAGGACAGTTGTGCTTTTTCAGATCCAATGGATAAAAAATTGGAGGGTTACCTTAAGAAAATGTTTATTCAACAAGGTTTTATTTTACAGCCCCTTGCATGCATTGCGCCTGTCACAAGCTTAGAACACTTAAGCTAGCTAACTCATTTGTTTCTGATGCCATTGTTCATTTGACTAAACTAACGGCTAAGATTTCCAGATTCGCCATCCAAGCACGTAGGGCGCTATGGCTTAAATCCTGGTCAGCTGACGTGACTTCGAAGTCTAAATTACTCAACATTCCTTTCAAGGGGCAGACCTTATTCGGGCCTGGTTTGAAGGAAATTATTGCTGACATTACTGGAGGTAAGGGCTAAAGCAAAGGCCAAACAGTCTAATTTTCGTGCCTTTCGAAATTTCAAGGCAGGTGCAGCATCAACTTCCTCCGCTTCAAAACCAGAGGGAACTTTTGCTCAATCTAAGCAGGCCTGGAAACCTAACCAGTCCTGGAACAAAGGCAAGCAGGCCAGAAAGCCTGCTGCTGCCTCTAAGACAGCATGAAGGAACGGCCCCCTATCCGGCGACGGATCTAGTATGGGGCAGACTTTCTCTCTTCGCCCAGGCGTGGGCAAGAGATGTTCAGGATCCCTGGGCGTTGGAGATCATATCTCAGGGATATTTTCTGGACTTCAAAGCTTCCCCTCCACAAGGGAGATTTCATCTTTCAAGGCTATCTGCAAATCAGATAAAGAAAGAGGCATTCCTACGCTGTGTAGAAGACCTCCTAGTTATGGGAGTGATCCATCCAGTTCCGCGGACGGAACAAGGACAGGGTTTTTATTCGAATCTGTTTGTGGTTCCCAAAAAAGAGGGAACCTTCAGACCAATTTTGGATCTAAAGATCTTAAACAAATTCCTCAGAGTTCCATCTTTCAAAATGGAAACTATTCGGACCATCCTACCCATGATCCAAGAAGGTCAGTACATGACCACAGTGGACTTAAAGGATGCCTACCTTCACATACCGATTCACAAAGATCATCATCGGTTTCTAAGGTTTGCCTTTCTAGACAGGCATTACCAATTTGTAGCTCTTCCCTTCGGGTTGGCTACAGCCCCGAGAATCTTTACAAAGGTTCTGGGCTCACTTCTGGCGGTTCTAAGACCGCAAGGCATCCTGATACAGGCGTCAAGCTTTCAAGTTGCCAAGTCTCATACAGAGATAGTTCTGGCATTTCTGAGGTCGCACGGGTGGAAAGTGAACAAGGAAAAGAGTTCTCTATCCCCACTCACAAGAGTCTCCTTCTTAGGGACTCTTATAGATTCTGTAGAAATGAAAATTTACCTGACGGAGTCCAGGTTATCAAAACTTCTAAATGCTTGCCGTGTTCTTCACTCCATTCCGCGCCCTTCGGTAGCTCAGTGTATGGAGGTAATCGGCTTAATGGTAGCGGCAATGGACATAGTGCCATTTGCGCGCCTTCATCTCAGACCGCTGCAATTATGCATGCTGAGTCAGTGGAATGGGGATTACACAGATTTGTCCCCTCTGCTAAATCTGGATCAAGAGACTGGAGATTCTCTTCTCTGGTGGTTGTCTCGGGTACACCTGTCCAAGGGTATGACCTTTCGCAGGCCAGATTGGACAATTGTAACAACAGATGCCAGCCTTCTAGGTTGGGGTGCAGTCTGGAATTCCCTGAAGGCACAGGGATTGTGGACTCAGGAGGAGAAACTCCTTCCAATAAATATTCTGGAGTTAAGAGCGATATTCAATGCTCTTCTGGCTTGGCCTCAGTTAGCAACACTGAGGTTCATCAGATTTCAGTTGGACAACATCAAGGGGGAACCAGGAGTTCCCTAGCGATGTTAGAAGTCTCAAAAATAATTCGCTGGGCAGAGTACCACTCTTGCCACCTGTCAGCAATCCATATCCCAGGCGTGGAGAACTGGGAGGCGGATTTTCTAAGTCGTCAGACTTTCCATCCGGGGGAGTGGGAACTCCATCCGGAGGTGTTTGCTCAGTTGATTCATCGTACGGGCAAGCCAGAGTTGGATCTCATGGCGTCTCGCCAGAACGCCAAGCTTCCTTGTTACGGATCCAGGTCCAGGGACCCAGAAGCGACGCTGATAGATGCTCTAGTAGCACCTTGGTTCTTCAACCTGGCTTATGTGTTTCCACCGTTTCCTCTGCTCCCTCAACTGATTGCCAAAATCAAACAGGAGAGAGCATCAGTGATTCTGATAGCACCTGCGTGGCCACGCAGGACTTGGTATGCAGACCTAGTGGACATGTCATCCTTTCCACCATGGACTCTGCCTCTAAGACAGGACCTTCTGATACAAGGTCCTTTCAATCATCCAAATCTAATTTCTCTGAGACTGACTGCATGGAGATTGAACGCTTGATTCTATCAAAGCGTGGCTTCTCCGAGTCAGTCATTGATACTTTAATACAGGCACGAAAGCCTGTTACCAGGAAAATCTTTATTGGTGTGAATCCAAGAATTACTCATGGAGTAAGGTTAGGATTCCTAGAATATTGTCTTTTCTCCAAGAGGGCTTGGACAAAGGATTATCAGCTAGTTCCTTAAAGGGACAGATTTCTGCTCTGTCTATTCTTTTGCACAAGCGGCTGGCAGAGGTTCCAGACGTCCAGGCATTTTGCCAGGCTTTGGTTAGAATTAAGCCTGTGTTTAAACCTGTTGCTCCCCCATGGAGCTTAAACTTGGTTCTTAAAGTTCTTCAAGGAGTTCAGTTTGAACCCCTTCATTCCATTGATATTAAACTTTTATCTTGGAAAGTTCTGTTTTTGATGGCTATTTCCTCGGCTCGGAGAGTCTCTGAGCTATCTGCCTTACAATGTGATTCTCCTTATCTGATTTTTCATGCAGATAAGGTAGTCCTGCGTACCAAACCTGGGTTTTTACCTAAGGTGGTTTCTAACAAGAATATCAATCAAGAGATTGTTGTTCCATCATTGTGTCCTAATCCTTCTTCAAAGATGGAACGTCTTTTATATAATCTGGACGTAGTCCGTGCCTTGAAGTTTTACTTACAAGCTACTAAAGATTTTCGTCAAACATCTACCCTGTTTGTCGTTTACTCTGGACAGAGGAGAGGTCAAAAAGCTTCGGCAATCTCTCTTTCCTTTTGGCTTCGGAGCATAATACGCCTAGCCTATGAGACTGCTGGACAGCAGCCCCCTGAAAGGATTACAGCTCATTCTACTAGAGCTGTGGCTTCCACCTGGGCCTTTAAAAATGAGGCCTCTGTTGAACAGATTTGCAAGGCTGCGACTTGGTCTTCGCTTCACACTTTTTCCAAATTTGATACTTTTGCTTCTTCGGAGGCTGTTTTTGGGAGAAAGGTTCTTCAGGCAGTGGTTCCTTCCGCTTAATCCTGCCTTGTCCCTCCCATCATCCGTGTACTTTAGCTTTGGTATTGGTATCCCATAAGTAATGGATGATCCGTGGACTGGATACACTTAACAAGAGAAAACATAATTT
The DNA here is from genome assembly GCF_027579735.1 of Bombina bombina. NCBI lineage: Eukaryota > Metazoa > Chordata > Amphibia > Anura > Bombinatoridae > Bombina > Bombina bombina. Next base: position 967,442,183 of record NC_069503.1, read on the forward strand.
ATGCTTACCTGATAAATTTATTTCTCTTGTAGTGTATCCAGTCCACGGCCCGCCCTGTCCTTTTAAGGCAGGTCTAAATTTTAATTAAACTACAGTCACCACTGCACCCTATGGTTTCTCCTTTCTCTGTTTGTTTTCGGTCGAATGACTGGATATGACAGTTAGGGGAGGAGCTATATAGCAGCTCTGCTGTGGGTGATCCTCTTTCAACTTCCTGTTGGGAAGGAGAATATCCCATAAGTAATGGATGATCCGTGGACTGGATACACTACAAGAGAAATAAATTTATCAGGTAAGCATAAATTATGTTTTTTCATATGAAGATGCAGTATACGCCCCTTAGTGAATCACCCTGTTTTCAGGGTAAAAAGTGGCTTTAGATCATTCCACCAGGGAAATAGAAGGACTGGCGAGCATTCTTTAATCATCTCGCCAGCCCAGAGAGCTTTCAATCATCGAGTCCTTAGAAAATAAATACATTTAACTTCCAAAAATATTTGTTTTCTCATGCAGACCAGACAGAAAGATATTATTAATATGTCAATTTTATCTAGTAGGAATCTACTGCTGAAATATTGGAAGTAAAAAAAAGTCCTATTTTTCAGAATTTTTAAAATTAGAGCATAATCAATTAACTATTGAACAACATGATACAATGAGCTTGTCTGAATTAAGAATTAAACATTTCCTCAACAAATGGGGGACACATATTCAATCCTATGCCATAGATATCCAAATACAAATACTGCAACTCTTTAACCCCTTAATGACCGAGGACGTGCAGGGTACGTCCTCAAAAAAAAGGCAGTTAACGCCTGAGGACGTACCCTGCACGTCCTCGGTGTGGAAAGCAGCCGGAAGCGATCCTGCTTGCTTCCAGCTGCTTTCCGGTTATTGCAGTGATGCCTCGATATGGAGGCATCCTGCAATAACCTTACATGGCCATCCGATGCAGAGAGAGCCACTCTGTGGCCCTCTCTGCACCGGACATCGATGGCCGGTATCGTTGGTGGGTGGGAGCCGACTTGGGAGGCGGGTGGGCGGCCATCGGTGTGCCGTGTGACGTCAAGGGGGGGCGGGACCGTCGGGGGCGCGCACGGGCGCGCGTGCACGGAGGGTGGCGGGCGGGGCGCGTGCACAGGGCGGGAGCGGGTGGGAACCGCTACACTACGGAAAATGGTTAAAAAGTAAAAAGTTAAAAAAAAGAGATTGTGAGAGGGGTGGGGGGTTGGTTTTGTGTGGGGGGAAGCTACACTACGGAAAAGTTTAAAAAATGTCAAACAAAAAATTTTTTTCTTCTAAACTGGGTATTGGCAGACAGCTGCCAGTACCCAAGATGGCGCCCATTAAGTTAGAGTGGGAGGGTTATAGAGCTGTTTGGGGGGGATCAGTGAGGTTGGGGGCTAAGGGGGGATAGTACACAGCAGCATATGTAAATATGCTTTTTAAAAAACACAAAAAAAAACAAATATAGCTTTTATTTTAGTACTGGCAGACTTTCTGCCAGTACTTAAGATGGCGGGGACAATTGTGGGGTGGGGGAGGGAAGAGAGCTGTTTGGGAGGGATCAGGGGGTCTGATGTTTCAGGTGGGAGGCTGAGCTCTACACTAAATCTAATATTAACCCTGCAAGCTCCCTACAAGCTACCTAATTAACCCCTTCACTGCTAGCCTTAATACACATGTGATGCGCAGCGGCATTTAGCGGCCTTCAAAATACCAAAAAGCAATGCCAAAGCCATATATGTCTGCTATTTCTGAACAAAGGGGATCCCAGAGAAGCATTTACAACCATTTGTGCCATAACTGCACAAGCTGTTTGTAAATGATTTCAGTGAGAAACCTAAAATTGTGAAAAATTTAAAGTTTTTTTTAATTTGATCGCATTTGGCGGTGAAATGGTGGCATGAAATATTCCAAAATGGGCCTAGATCAATACTTGGGGTTGTCTACTACACTACACTTAAGCTAAAATTACCCCATAAAGCTCCCTACATGCTCCCTAATTAACCCCTTCACTGCTGGACATAATACACGTGTGGTGCGCAGTGGCATTTAGTGGCATTCTAATTACCAAAAAGCAACACCAAAGCCATATAAGTCTGCTATTTCTGAACAAAGGGGATCCCAGAGAAGAATTTACAACCATTTGTGCCATAATTGCACAAGCTGTTTGTAAATAATTTCAGTGAGAAACCTAAAGTTTGTGAAAAAATTTGTGAAAAAGTGAACAATTTTTTTTATTTGATCGCATTTGGCGGTGAAATGGTGGCATGAAATATACCAAAATGGGCCTAGATCAATACTTTGGGTTGTCTACTAAAATAAAATATATACATGTCAATGGATATTCAGAGATTCCTGAAAGATATCAGTGTTCTAATGTAACTAGCGCTAATTTTGAAAAAAAGTGGTTTGGAAATAGCGAAGTATTGTATTTATTAGCCCTATAACTTACAAAAAAAGCAAAGAACGTGTAAACATTGGGTATTTCTAAACTCAGGACAAAATTTAGAAACTATTTAGCATAGGTGTTTTTTGGTGGTTGTAGATATGTAACAGATTTTGGGGGTCAAAGTTAGAAAAAGTGGGGTTTTTTTCAATTTTTCCTCATATTTTATAATTTTTTTTATAGTAAATTATAAGATATGATGAAAATAATGGTATCTTTAGAAAGTCCATTTAATGGCGAGAAAAACGGTATATAATATGTGTGGGTACAGTAAATGAGTAAGAGGAAAATTACAGCTAAACACAAACACTGCAAAAATGTAAAAATAGCCTTGGTCCCAAACGGACAGAAAATGGAAAAGTGCTGTGGTCATTAAGGGGTTAAAAGGACACTCAAGTCAAAATAAACGTATTATTCAGATAGAGCATGCAGTTTTAAGACACTTTCTAATTTATTTCCATTATCAAATTTTGCACATTTTTTTATATACACTTTCTGGGGAACAAGATCCTACTGAGCATGTGCACAAGCGCACAATTGGCTGATGTCTGTCACATGATACAGGGGGCCGGAAAATGGGAGAAAAAATACATTTGTCAGAAAAAAATCTACTGCTTATTTGAAATTCAGAGTAGGTGTTATTACATTGTCTTTTTTATTATGTACTTGCTATTTATGTAATTCTACTGCATTGAATGGTCTTTTAAGGGTTCTCAATATGTGAAAAGGGATATTAACAAAGGGAAATTCTTGAACTTCAATGAGAGGGCCACTTAGGGATAAAGACTAATCAATGAGGGGGGTGGGAGATAGGAGGGAATTGTTGTTGTTTTTTTGTTTTGAACTTTTATAGAACTTTTTGTGGGGAGGATTACACACTGGAAAATTAGGTAATTGATAAATGTCTTATGTTTTGTTTATCTATATGATACTTTGTTTATACAACAAAATAGATAAAACCTATGTATTTGTCATATATTTTGGTTTTCTTTTTAGTGTTGTATTGTTGTCTTAATAAAAATAAACACAATGTGTGTTTTGGTGTGCAAAAAAAACAACAACTCAGTATAGCCCTTTGGAGAGCAGAACAGAAAAGGGTACCCTGCAACCTTACCTAAACTTAGTTCTGTGCCACTGCACATTTTTAATAAATATATTATTTGTGTTTTTCATATCCCTAATATTACATGTGACCCTTAAAGTGATAGTAAAGTTTAATGAATAAGTGCCCGGTATCTAAAAATCATCTTAAAAATAGGGGCACTTTCATTTATAAACTTTACAATGAGGCTTATTTTTTAAAATACTTACCTTTACATTATATTAAACATAATGCTGATCTTTCGCCCACAGCTCCTGCTTTCATTAGCATATCAATGAAAATCCGGCTTCCTCCAATCGTTGCGTGCCTCAAGAGCTGGACGCCAAAGGGGCACACATCGATTGAAGGAAGCAGTAGCTGTGGGCAGAGGGTCAGTGTTATGTTTATTATAAAGCAAAGGTAAGTAAAAATAAGCGTCATTGTAAAGTTTAATGCATGAAAGTGCCCCTGTTTTTAAGATTATTTTTAGATGCCAGGCACTTATTCATTATCATTAAACTTTACAATCATTTAAAAGCTTCTAAAATGTTGATCTGCATCCCCTGTGCGTTGGACGTTGGCTATTACTGCTTTAAATCTTACGTCCTTGAAAGCTTATACAATGCAATTTTTATATCTTTCAATATTTTGTTAAACACAGTAAGAAAGCTTAAAAAGGTAAAACTTCTGAGGCGAGTTTATGTATATTTCAGTGCTTTTTTTCACCCATTCAATTCACAAAATCACTTAAAAAACAAAAAGACGAAATGCCTGCTAAGAATGTTGTGCATACGTAAGGGTAACATGCATGGGAATACATGCGGGAAAGTTAAATAAGAGCATGCAGAACAAATTCTGAATGGCAACTGTACTAAGGGGCAGAGCCTCTATTTTTTTGAGACGTTATAGATTAAGGAAACATGCCCTGGCTGCTTGTAGCCACAGTGAGAGATATAAAAGCAAACATGCTAAAAGCCCATAGAGTGTAATGGTTCAACAGATACAGCCTTTGATTGGCTGCAACTCTCCTGTGTCAAAAAAAACCCAACAAAATCCAGCACTTATTGCTCAGTCACTTTAATAAAATAAAATGTGTACTCACAATTAAACAATACTAGTGACTGCTGTAATTTGGTGGCTTATTTATGTTTTGTATCCTGGCAACCAGGCAGATGTCTTGTTTTGGATTGGTAAGAGTGCAGGTCCTTTTTGAACTTTGGTATGTAACAGAATAGTGCATAATATTTAAAGGATATTATTCAATATAAGTTTTAGGAATTTTCTGTTTAGGGTAGTGATTGTGTGTGTGTGTATATATATATATATATATATATATATATATATATATATATATATACACACACACACACACATACACATTATATATATATATATATATATATATATATATACACACACACACACACACATACACAGTATATATATATATATATATATACACACACACACACACACACACACATACACAGTATATATATATATATATATATATATATATATATATATATATATATATACACACACACACATACACAGTATATATATATATATATATATATATATATATATACACACATACACAGTATATATATATATATATATATATATACACACACACACACACACACAATATATATATATATATATATACACATACACAGTGTATATATATATATATATATATATATATATATACACACACACACACACAGGGCCGCCATCAGGGGGTGACAGGGGTGACTCCTGTCAGGGGCCCAATGAGCCAGGGGGGCCCCATGAGGCAAGAACTAATTTTGGCAGCCACCAGTGGGTACTATAGCAGAGTGCTAATTGAGCATGGGAAATGTTATTACAAGGAGTAAAGTATTAGCATTTGAGAGGATTTCTTAGTGTGCACTAAACCACTATGCTCAGTGTGAGACAGACTTGGCACTTTGTACAGTGTGTGCCTGAGTCAGACGGCAGATCACTTTCATTTGAAGAGGAGGTAGG